>NC_043020.1:300000-315000 GCF_006345805.1 Octopus sinensis | reverse complement strand
ATATACGATAGGCTTCTTTCAATTTCTACTCACAAGGCTTTGGTCAGCCCGAGGCTATAGTAAAAGACACTTGCCCAAGGTGCCACACAGTGGGACTGAACCCGGAACCATGTGATTAGTAAGCAAGCTATTTACCACACAGTCACTCCTGTGCCTATAAGGTGTTAAACAAATGAACACAGGCAGCATATTCTGTCAGAAATATTATCACTAAATGAACAAAAGTAGCATATTTTGTTAGAAATATTGCCACTAAAGAGTTAATGAATTACTTGCTCAGGGGACAAACATAATCATATTAAGCTGGGCTTGAGCTTGTGATCTTAACATTGACTGCACCTTCAGAACGGAATAATATTATACCTCAATTGAACAAGTCACCCAATAGTAGATAGCTTATCTTCAGAGTTGTATTCAATGGAGCTAAATCAAATGTACAAAGATTTATTCATAGTATCAAGCATGACTTGCAAGTTAATGTTTTCTCCAAATTGATCTGTAGCATAGAAATTTAAGTGACAACCAATGTTGATATAATGGAAACTATTCGAAGCCATTCTGAAAATGTTTCTATTGCTATAGTTAGCTTATTTTATGCCACCTCACTTTCAGGCAATAACAAATATTCTTAGTGTCAAAAATGTACGGAGAACACACAAATGGCAAGAAAATGTCATTAAGTCATTCTTTTTTAATTCAGCCAATTAGATAAGATTGAAAAGGACATAATATATCAATGAAAGCACTGGATTCTAAAAAGGAAGCCAGTGTTTAAAATGACAATGAATTTTGTTTCACTGCTTTTAGATACGAGCAGAAATAAAAGATGCTATTAACAAGAATAACAACAATCCGCAAGGGATTCGGAAAGCAAGAGATATTTCCAAAAGTTTTATAGGTAGCAATAGTCTCTGGTGAACTAAATTGTAGAGACATTTTCCTTTTTATCACGGAGACGACTTAAGAGCAACATATATTAATTCCCCAAACGACTCTGATTCCTCATAACCACTTATTTATGTATTATATTCACTTCTATATCCATCACTAAAGTACTGCTATTAAAAGCTCTCCTCTTATGCCTATCACCAATGATTAACAATACAATATTGTAAATATCTACTGAATGTTAACAGTAAATTGTAACTGCGATTTTATTGTTATTTTTTTAAAATTCTTTTTGATATTTTCCTTTTCTTTTCTTTTGTAACCAGGCAAACGAAATAATTATAATAAATCAACTTGAAAACTTCTCCTGACAGTAAATTTCAATGTGACTTACTGAAGCCAGTAAAATCTGTGCATTTTATTATAGCCCGCAAAATTGTCACTGAATATATATATATAACCCCGATGAAATACAGGAGAAAAAGATTCAATATCACTGAATATGTTTAGCAGTCTTTAAATCTAAACCCTGAGTAGTACTATTTGGAATAAAGGTATAAAAAAAAAATAAACACCCTGTATTCATTGGCGTTAGGTTTCAATCCTCAGCAGTAAACATTTTTTTTTGCCATTGGAATATATTCAGGAATAATAAATATTCTAAGTCAACCAAATAATGTACAATAACTTCTGTAACACCGTCTTTCAACACAGTTTTTGTGTGCCTGTTCATTTTCATATCAGCTTTGAAACGTGTGTGTATGTGTATAGATGTATGCACCAGATAAATGGATGGAGAAAACATGAACGTTTTAAGATGGAGAGATTAGTGGTGAGTAGTGGAGACCCTACAGGCCACATTAATAAAAGAAAATGTTCGGATATTTACAAAAGATGAAATAAGGAAACATATTGGCATAAATGATTATAACATTTTCCTCCCTCCGTGCCCATAATTTCCACTGTCCAGTAAATTTTACCTTTTACACAAAAGGAACACAAACTTCCTGACTTGACCTGTTAGTTTTAGCACTAAGAAGATACATTGACAAGTAGCCTGTCCTCTGTGTGTGTGTGTGTGTGTGTATGTGTGGGCGTGTGTGAGATGTGTGTGTATGTATGTACACATATTTTCTTACCAAACCTCCATATTCTTCTTGCCTTCCCTTTCACCTCACACTCATTCCTGCATCCACCCCTCACTTCCTTGCTTTCTTCACATACAATACTATCCCTTACACCTTCACACCACCCATACACACACCACCCACCCACTATCCCATGCTGTTACTAAGTGTCCCCACTTGCACACCTCTACACACACACACACACATTCACACACTTCCTTAATACCCAAATCAATGCACCGATACGCTGCTCTAACACATCCTTTCTTAACTCCCTGCACCAAAAGAACCAAATTTTCATCTGGCCCCTAACCTCCTTACCAGATTTTTTTCCTTTTCAGCCACTATTCTCCTTCACTTTCCTCCTACATTTTCCTTCTGATGAAGAGCTAATGGCAGAAACATTAACACTCTTTCCTTTTCTTGTAATTGTTAAACTAACACAATATTTGTTAAAAATTGACCCTCCTACATTGTCTTCTTTCTGTGTTTGCTGTTTTCATACTGTATGTATATGTATGTATTTACATATATATATGTGTGTGTGTGTGCATGTATGTATATGTGTGTGTGTATATATATATATATATATGTATATATATAACAGAATTTTTTGTGTAATAAGATAAAAAAAACCCAATGCTCTAATATCTATACAGCCTTGGTTTTTAATCTTATTATGCAAAAAATTCTTATATACACACACGCTGGCATAGAACCAACGTTGAACCATTTATTCGCAATATTACCAAATCTAGAACTTAACTATGGTCTGTCTATGGCACTTATTCAGCATTACCTGACACCTTCGGGTCCCAATGACACCATTATCTCTTCTATATATATATATAATATATATATACAAACATATATATACATGTATATATATATATATTATATATATATACATGTATATATATATATATATATATATATATATATATACATGTATATAATATATATATATAGATATATATATATATATACATATATATATATATATATATATATATATATATATATATATAATATATATATATACATGTATATATATATACATATATATATATACATGTATATATATATATATATACATACATATATATATATACATGTATATATTATATATATATATATATATTATATATATATATATATAATATATATATATATATATACATATACATATATAATATATATATATATATATATATATATATATATGTGTATGTATATAAAGTGTGCTTGTGTGTGCGTGAATGACATTCCATGTGTCCTCACTAACACTATCTGGGTAAAAGTGGCATCTTTGTTTACAATGCCTCATAAGCAAACAGTGGTATAGATTCTGCTTTCGATATGTGAGGATAAATTGAAAAGAAAAAACAGCCTCATTTAGAAAACAGGTAGGAACAGGCAACAGGGAGTGCATCTGACCATTGAAAATATGTGCAATTGAACCAAAAGCCATTTGGGTTGTAAAGCTAGTGCTGACCCATACAGCCATGGCTGTGCCTATATCAGTGCTTTATCAACATTTTGTTATTTCTGTGAATATTAAGGTGGTGAGCTGTCAGAATTGTTATGCACCAAACGAAATGCTTGACAACATTGCTTCTAGCTCTCTGTGTTTCTGGGTTCAAACTGCACTGGAGTTGACTTTGCCTTTATCTCTTCAGTCAATCAAATAAATACCAGTTGAAAACTGGGGTCAATGTAACTTACTTGTACTTGTGGCGACATTCACCCTGGGTAGGTTGAGTCAGCTTCTTCTCCCACCCTCGAGGCATCTTGAACCATGGCAGTGGAAGAAGTTTCGTGGGAATATGAATTTCACAAGCGGTCCCCAACAATCCCCAACATGTAGAGACATCCTGTTTGCCGCAGATTGTCCGCACATGCAGAGACAGAACGACTGAGGAGCCGTTGGTTGCCGAAACAGACACACCGAGGATTTTCACCCTCCCTTCAAAATTGCTGGCCTTGTGCCAAAATTAGAGAGAATTATTATTGATAAATACTTTTTACAGCTAGTCAAGTCTGCAATCCGGTCTTGATTCCCAAATGACCAATAAATTAGTAAGAAGATAGCTACAACTTGCCTGTGATACTCTTCCAAAACCATGGTCAAAACTTTGATGGAAGACAAGGCTGCTGTGACTGCTGATAATTTCAGGGCACTGGCAATGCAACAGGTAATGTGGCACACCTGTTGTCAGGCCCAACACAAGCACAAGTTGCAGTCAGTTGGTGATGGTGACGATGACAGTGCATTGTGGAGGAAAGCAGAAAACAAAAGCTACATGATTCCTGTTCCTGGAAATTCGAATCACCTTGGTTCCTTTGGTTGATAAATCGTGGACATTGTTTCTCTCATTCACACTGCTGCAAATCAATAAATGTAATAATGTACTGCTTGCTAGTCAAGTAGCTAAACTTGCTCAACTTTGCTCAACAGGGTAGATTAATGAACCTTGGATGAATGGAAAGTAAAGTTTAAACCTGGCAGAATATGTCGTTAGAAAGTAGAGAAATAAATCTAAATAAATGGCATCAGAACTGACATGCTATTATTAATGTAATGCCAACTCCTTTGAAAAGTTGCCACTGTACTTACTAAAGACTGAGCCCACTCCTCTGACACATGACCCCCACCACCCTCATTCAATATTTCATCAATTATGATTTCGTATTTGTCTCCCTTGCTTTTCTTGACAAGCGTTATTATTAATGCTAGTATTTTTCTTTATTATTCCTGTAATTTTAATCAATTAAAACTTTTAGGTGAGCTCACTGCATTGTGTATGCGAGACCTCGTTTATTTGGTCTCTTTTTCTTTTTCTTTTTTTTTTTGGATAGCTGTAAGAATAAAAAGCAATGCTGATCTACAACCATCACCACCACGACCACCTAACAACTGAACTCTGTTCACTGACAGTCAAAATTGAATCTTATACAGAAGAGCACCACAATTCTGAATTAAGCCCAATGTATTATTGATATGTATGTTATCAACACTGGAAGAAAGACAAAGTCAACCCCCTTATCCCCCACCCAGCAACAAAACACAATTAGTTCATTAGAAGGTGAATAGTGTACTACAGTTCTAAACTGAGCCAAGCACGTTATCTTCTCTCTTTTACTTGTCTCCATCACTGGACCGTAGCCACCCTGGAACACCACCTTATGAAGTTTATTCAAACAACTCAGCCCCAGTAGATATTTTTTTTTAAGCCTGGTACTTATTCTATTGGTCTTTTTTGATGAATTGCTAAGTTATGAGGATGTAAACAAAACAACAGCTGTTGTCATGCAGCAGTGGAGGACAAATATATTCACAAAGACACACACACACAAATATATAAATACATATGACAAGCTTCTTTCAGTTTCTTATTTCTTTATTGCCCACAAGGGGCTAAACATAGAGGGGACAAACAAGGACAGACAAGTGGATTAAGTTGATTATATCAACCCCAGTGCGTAACTGGTACTTAATTTATCGACCCCGAAAGGATGAAAGGCAAAGTCGACCTCGGCGGAAACCGAACTCAGAACGTAAAGACAGACGAAATATCAGTAAGCATTTCGTCTGGTGTGCTAACGTTTCTGCCAGCTTGCCATCTTAGGCTTCTTTCAGTTTCTGTTTACCAAATCCACCTGCAAGGCTTTGGTCAGCCTTAGGCTATAGTAGAACACACTTGCCCACAGTACCACACTGTGGGACTGAACCTCAAACCACGTGGCTGGGAAACGAACTTCTTACTACACAGCCACCAACACTGGAAGAATGAAAGTGAAAGTTAAACTTGGTGGGATTTGAAATCAGAATGTAAGTAAGTAAATGTAGCAAAGTCATTTTATATTTAGTGCTGCACTCAGCCATTTCTGTTGCTTCATTAATATTTAACAAGAACACCAACAGAAATAATTAAAAAAAAAAAAGAAGAAAAAAAGAGAAGCGAGAGAAACCTTTATCAGTTTTAAACATTCTGCCAATATGTTTGTTGGCTTTGTAAACAGTTGCTTGTCCATACGCTTCCGAATTTGACATTGTAACTATTATGTCTCAGAAGCAACTTTAACAGAACAAAAACTTAACAAATCTATTTTACCACTGAACCATGACTGTGTTTGAGAAAGCTTATTTGTTTAGAATGTGGATATATGCCAAGAGCAATTCGATTTTAATTTGAGAGGAAGAAATAGTGTTTCTCTTGAGTATCATAATCAGATGGAAAAAAGAAAAAAAAAGAAAAGCAAAAAAAAAAAAGAAAACGAAAATCATCACCCAGGACCTGTCAAAAAGTCCATTTGTTTATTTAACAAACTCGGAATTTATGTGCACAGCCAACTTCCAATGATTTTCGAACCAGCACACTCACACACATAAAACATATAATAAGGGGAGGAGGAGAGAGAGAGGAAGAGAGAGAGAGAGAGAGAGAGAGAGAGAAAGAAAGAAGACTGATGCAGCATAATGTTTTAACAGGTTAAACAAGCCATGTTTTAAAGCGTTTGCAAAATGTCTAAGTTTTATGATTTACTCATTGTAAACTCATCAAGTAACTACGAATAATCAGAAGCGGATGTTGCTTCTGAATTTTGTATAAGGGGGGGGGGAAACAAATGATAGAATTGCAAGTAGATATATTTACATACATACACAGAGAAAATATTGATGCAAAAATGCATGAAACCTATTTGTTATAGAAATAATACAAGACAATGGAATAGAGAATATTCAAGTGTATGAGTTTAATGTACTGAAAACAAAAGCGTACGAAATATGTTGCACAAATTTTAATCTAAAAATGGGTGTTGAAACAACTATCGCTGAGTTTTAGAACAGTCATCTTCGCCAATAATTAAACACATACTCACTGCCCATTCACTTTTTTTTAGTTCTTTCATTTGTATCAGAGTCTTTTGTTACCATCTTGCAAAATATTTATTCACTGATCTCTGTCGATTGTCTTTGAGTTTATAAAATGACTTTTTATATGGTTAAACTTTTATATGTTTATTTCGGTCTTCTTAAATTTTTGGCTATTATGCTACTTTTAAGCCGATTCTATTATTGTCTGGATTGAGAGGTTTTAAATTAAAAACAATAAGTTTGGCAATGGAAGAATTACATTTATCTCAATTCTGCATTTGAGACAAGGGATTTATATTATGTGTACTGTTTATATTAGTCAAACTGGTGTCCCTCTTGGTTGCTATTTTCACCATCTTTCAGCTGTTGTATGCTCCAACTTTCTTCAGATGTCTCGTGTTGAGCTCAGGTATAGCATAGTAGATAAAGACATTGGTTAATGCAGTGCAGTCACCTAGAGGTGCTGAGTTCAATTCTAGGCAAGGCACTAAAGTAATTCACAAAAACATAAACTGAAGCAAAAAGAAAAAAAACCATCATGAAATGCAGAGAGCAGTATGAGAAAAATGTACCCTGATGGATGGGTTTGAAATTCTGATACAACACTTGAGTTCAACATAAAACACCTGAAGAAGGCCAGAGCATACAAAAGCCAAAACCGCAAAAGCAACGATCAAGATGAAAACACCAGTCTGACTAATATAAAAAGTATATATTTATCTCCTTTGATTTATAAGTATTCTAATTTAGATAATACCAGGTGTATGTGTTAAGATAGGTGTAAATGCAAACATAATCTTATACATAAATGGCAATTTCTGTCTGTTGATTTGCCTGTTACCATCTTGCTGCCTACACCAGTGAACCAATCTTGATGAAATTTTGCATATATGTTAAACTAACATCCAGTTCAATTATAAAAAAGGTGTCTGCCTAATTACACAGATAATCTCAAGTGATCAACTGGATTTGTATTTAGTATGGCAAGTACTTCCTTGACAATTTTTATTATATCTCATACTTATATCTTTAACCATTTAGCATTTAAACCGGTCATATCTGGTCTAAATATTCTGTTTGTCTTATGTTCAAACTGGACAGATCTATTTTCTCACACCTACCCTACAATGTCATGCTAAAAATATACAATCATATCATCAAAATCTCAAAGCCACAAGATAACACGTGATCAACTGAAAGCTATGTGAATAAATAAGCATTACATTTGGCATAGTAATCCGAATGCTAAAGGATTAAGGTATGGCATAGCAGTAATTTCATTTTGATGTTGCTTATATATAAAATACAATGCAAAAAAAATTGTAAAAAAAACCAACAAAAAACAAAACAAAACATTTCCATCCCTCTTTGAAGAAGTCAGCCATTGGTAATGTTTTCTCCATAGAAACAGCACGTGTGCACATGTGCACACGAGCATGTCCATGTACATCTGATACATTGATGCACATGCATGTCAATATACATCTGGTGTGTGTGTGTGTGTGTGTGCACATTTGCATAGAAGATGCAGTCAAAGTCAAATGGTTAAGAAGTCTACTTTGCAATCATGAGATCATGGGATCAATCCTGCTGTGCAGCATCTCAAGCAGCTTTTGGAATGGCCTCAGATTGAATCAAGCATTGTGAATGCAACTGGGTAGATAGAAAATGTGCAGAAACTGTTCCTGAAATTCAGCCTTGTAATACACTGTGCCTATGGAATACTCAGCCACCTGAACACCAGTTCAGTGAAGAGGTAGTGTAGTTGGCTGAATAACTGGAATGTTCATTATTAAAGCTGACAGAGAAACTATTTAAATCTTTAGGTACATTATGAACATCTGCAAATATTTCATTCAATAAGACAGCTCAGCACATCTTCCAATTTATTTGGCGCTTGCAGAGATCTTATTTAAAATTCCCAGGGAACAATTAAAACTGCATGTGGGTGTATATGTGTGTGTGTGTATGTGTGTGTGTGTGGGTGTGTATTTTGTGATCACATCAGTTTTGTTTAGCTCCAAACATTGAAAATAAACAAATCATTAAAAGTCATTTGGTTATTTTCTTTTACAGCCTTTAATACCGTGTCTACGACCACCACTATTGACAATTATATACATTATGAAACCTGAACATCATTTAATGAAGACATTTACAAAGAAGAAAGGAGTAAAAATTAAAAAAAAGATTCAAACATACACACACACACACACACACACATACAAAACCCCAAAAACAAAATATGAGGATGTTCTTGTTTTAAAGTCTTATATTTACGAACAAGGCAAACACTGAAAGAATAAAAAAAAATATAACAAAGTAAAAAGAATTTTTGAATAATTAAAAATTTATTGGAGACAAGACATGAGAGAGAAAGAAGGAAAAAAAGAGAAAGAGGGAGAGGTGGGGGGTAGTTAATAAAAGTGGAAGTAAACACAAAGTTTAGAAAAGGGAATAAAATTAATGAAAACAATTCATTTTTAATTTGAATTTTATCCGTAATTTGACGTGTAGTTAGAGCACTAAAACAGGTCATCGAAATAAATTTAGTTCTGACATTTAGTTATTGCTGCCACCCTCCACCCCACACACACACACATTTATTGTTCGTTACATGCACAACAAAAGAGGTATATGGAATATCTGCATGCTGTTTCCTTACAGGCAAATACTCACACACACACATGTATACATACATACATGTATGCACATAAAGATGCATACATTCATACATACACATATATATATTTATATATATATATATATATATATATATATATATATATATACAGATACATATTCTTTTATCCTTTTATTCATTTCAGACATGCAGCTGTGGTCATTCTGAAGCACCAATATGGGAAAAAGAATGAATATATATATATATATATATATATATATATATATATAAATATGAATATATGTGTGTGTGTGTGTATTTACACACACATTTACATATATAATTATATGTGTAAGCAAGCGCTGATTTCTAATGGTAGAAGGAACCTGTGGAAGGGGTAGATCCAGGAAGACATAAGCATGATCTTCGAATGTTGGGTCTCAAGGAGGCAATGACTAGTGACAAAGACCTTTACCAATCTGCTGTGCTTGAGAAGACCTGTCAAGCCAAGTGAAATCGTAGTTGTGGCTGATGCTGGTGTCACATAACAGGTATCCGTGTCAAGCGATGGGGCTCACGGAGGCAATGTGGCCAAGGCTGGTGTTGCTTGTAAAAAGCACCTTTTGGGCGTTGGGCCTCATGCAGGCAATGACAAATAACTGAGACCTTCAGCAGAATACTGTGTTTGAGTAGAAGACCCATCAAGCTAAGTGTAATGATAGTTGTGGCAGCTAACAGTGTCACACAACTGACACTCATGCTGGCAGCACATAAAAGTACCAATTATACTCTCGGAGTGGTCGGCATTAGGAAAGACATCTGGCCTTTAAAAAACCCACACCAAATGAAACTGGAGTCTGATGCAGCTCCTCAGCTTACCAGCTCTGGTCAAACTGTCCAACCCATGCCAGCATGGACAACGGATGTTAAATGATGATGATGATGATGATATATATATATATATATATATATATATATATACCCAGGGTAGATTTTTTTAAATGGCGGTGCCCCAGCATGGCCACAGCTTGTGAGCTGAAACTAGAATCAATCATATATATATAATGTGTGTGTATACATATATATATACACACATGCACACCCATATACATACATATATACATGCATGCATGCACACACACACATACATTAGAGAAATAAATAAGTAAATTACAAAAAATATGTTCTATTTTCGGCATTTGACACCCACATTTCCATTAGATTATATACAATATTTACTCATGAATAATACAAGAAGTTTAAGACCAAACATCAGGGGATGAAAATTGATGGGTAACATAAAACTTGAGACTTAAAAACAAAAAAACTCAAATAACAAAGGACAAATTATATTAATAATATATCATTGCCATTGTTTCACCCTCTAACATTTAAAACTCGCCATATCCAGCCCAAACAGTCTGCCTTTTGGAGACTCAAATGGACCAGATCTAGCTTCTCGCACCTCCCCTACAATGTCATTATAAAAATAAACAATCACATCACCCAAATCTTGAAGCCGTGAGATAATGTATGATTAATTTGAAACAATGTGAATAAGTAAGCATTTCATTTGACACATCAAATATTTGAATGCATCGAATAACATTTCCTTTCTAGAAAAAAAAAACCTTTCACAAATGGAGTCTACTTCTGAGGTGTCTGTGTGTATACATATATTTGTGTGTGTGAGTGTGTGTGTGTGTGCGTGTTTACATATCACAGGTTTCTTTCAGATGCTGTCAATCAAATCCACTTACAAGATTTTAGTCAGCCCAGGGTTATAGTAGGAGACATTTGCTTAAGGTGCAATGCAGTAGGACTGAATCCAAGACCACATGATTAGGAAGCAAGGTTCTTAACCACACAGTCACACCTGTGCCTATAATATGACAAATATATTTTCAAATGTATATTAGGTAAGAAAAAAGGGGATTTCACAAAATAGGTGCAGGCATGGCTGTGTGGTAAGAAGCTTGCATCCCAACCACATGGTTCTGGGTTCAGTCCCACTGCATGACACCTTCAGCAAGCATCTTCTACTATAGCCTTGAGCCAGCCAAAGCCTTCTGAGTGAATCTGGTAGATAGAAACAGAAAGAAGCCCATCACATCATCATCATCATCATCATTTAACATCCGTTTCCATGCCAGCATGGGTTGGACGGTTTGACCAGGGTCTGGGAAGCCAGGAGGCTGCACCAGGCTCCAGTCTGATCTGGCAGTGTTTCTACAGCTGGATGCCCTTCCTAACGCCAACCACGCCAAGAGTGTAGTGGGTGCTTTTTATGTGCCAGGCGAGGCTGGCAGTTGCCACAATCAGTTGGTGCTTTTTATGTGCCACCAGCATATATATATATATATATATATATATATATATATATATATAGGGGTGTGTGTCTTTGCATCTGTGCTTGATCCCCACCACTGCTTGACAACCTATGTTAGTGTGTTTACGTCCTTGTAACTTAGCTTCAGCTGTTTGACAAAAGAGATTGATGGAATAAGTACGACAATTAAAAGAAATTAGTACTGGAGCCAATTCATTCAACTAAAAATTCTTCAACCTGGTGACACAGTATACAGCCACAGTCTAATGACTGAAACAAGTAAGAGATAAAAAAAAATTATATATGAGATCCCACTGACATGAAAATAAATCAGATTTTCACAAGTATTTCCGTCTCACCCTCCTTCTCTGACAAGACGGTTAGTGTAATGCCAATATATTTCCCACATTATGATGCCTGGTCGTTAAATCCATTTTCTAATTTATCTTTAATCTACTTTTTTCTGATTTTGTCACTGTACTGTAAAGTCAGGTACATAGGCAGGTAGAATGTAATGACTTTGCATCAGGACACACAATACTATGTGCAACGCATGATATGATACAAGTGCTAATTGATCATTAGCCTGGTCATGAATAATAGTGTAACGAAGAAGAAAAATTCAATTATATGCAACTGGAAAGTCATTCCATTTAACAAAAAGAAAAATTTTTTTTTTTTTTCTGGGGCATTAGTGCAGGAGGTGTGAGAAGTGGGGGAAAAGAAAGAAATCAACTTCGATCTTTGTCTAAACTCCCACCGACACCCTTTCTTCTCTCTCTCTCTCTTTTTCTGGTGCCATTAGCAGATGATATTGTAGTGTGTTGGAATGAATTCTGAGTAGTTCCAAGAAGGTATGTAATTGAAAATCCCCCACCCTCCTGTGGATGGTAGAAGAAAATCGGTTTAATTCAGATTTCGCCTCATAAGAGAATATCTAAGCTCAGCAATGCAAGTATTGACTATATAGAATATCACAGCTGTTTACCGTTCTTGACTGCTTTTGTTTCCTCAAGGTACCTACATAATGTTTTGTTATGTCAGAAGGCAATGAACTGGCAGGGTCCTTACCATGCCAGTAAAAATGCTTAGAGGCATTTCTTCCAACTTTATATTCTGAGTTCAAATGCCACTTGGGGTGACTTTGCCTTTCATCCTTTCTGTGTCAAACTAGGTACAAGTTGAACGCTGGGGGTTGACATCATCAACTTACCCCTTCTCCTGAACCTGCTGGCCTTGTGTCAAAATTCGAAACTAATATTTTGTTTATGTCATAGTTTCAAGGTATGTATACAACTTGACATCATAACAATGAAATATGCATGAAATAACATTGTAACAGCGAGGCATGAATATATCATTTTACAGCAACAATTTATATATACAGGCACAGGAGAGGCTGTGTGGTAAGTAGCTTGCTTACAAACTACATGGTTCTGGGTTCAGTCCCACTATGTGGCACCTTGGGCAAGTGTCTTCTACTATAGTCTTGGGCCGACCTAAGCCTTGTGAGTGAATTTGGTAGACGGAAACTGAAAGAAGCCTGTTGTATGTGTGTATATATATATATATATATATATATATATATATATATATATATATATATATGTGTGTGTGTTTGTGTTTGTCCCTCCAACAACACCTGACAACTGATGCTGGCATGATTACATCCCCGTCACTTAGCGGTTCGGCAAGAGAGACCGATAGACTAAGTATTAGGCTTACAAAGAATAAGTTCTGGAGTCGATTTGCTCGACTAAAGGCGGTGCTCCAGCATGGCCGCAGTCAAATGACTGAAACAAAAGAATAAAAGAATATACACAGCACGGACAATGGAGAGTATATTTTAGATAAAAAAGAACTTTGTTAATCTGAATTTTGAAAAATAAAAGAAATATAAAAACCCACATTATTTATGGGATTACCCAATATACATATATTCATGTACACACACAACACATTAATATATACTTATTTCTTTATTACCCACAAGGGGCTAAACACAGAGGGGACAAACAAGGATAGATATAGGTATTAAGTCGATTACATCGACCCTAGTGCGTAACTGGTGCTTAATTTATCGACCCCGAAAGGATGAAAGGCAAAGTCGACCTCGGCGGAATTTGAACTCACAACGTAATGGCAGACGAAATACCGCAAAGCATTTCGCCCGGCGTGCTAACCACTCTGCCAGCTCGCCGCCTTACACATTAATATATACTGCTACATCATAATATTTAGTCACATCATAAGCGAAACAGTTATGAAGTATGCACAATAACACAGTAAGTCTTACATGATATTATCAACAAGTTCACACTCATGAATAATGTGTCTGTGTAAACACACACACATACACAATAGCTAGAAGCATAGCTATATGGCAAAGAAGTTTATTTTAGAACTGCCTGATTCCAGGTCTGATATGGGTAAGGGTCTTCTATAGGCCTAGTTGTAGAGTAGAATTAAGTACATGGTAATTATGCTGAAGTGTGTGTATGCTCATGCAGGCTTACACCAGTGTTGTTGTTTATATTGTATTGTATATGTCCTATAATTTAGTCATTTAGTACAATAAAACACAATAACGCTCATACATGTACAGGGGTTCAATAGGACCTGGATGAAAAGAAAGACACAAAACCTTCATGGCGATGGTCACATTCAAATACAGAATCTAATAAAAGGCTAAAAGAATGCACATCTCAAATATATATATATGTACGCATAGAGGTGGCTTAGTGGGCTTTCACTTATAAAAATGCTTAACTACAAACAACAGAAAAATCATAAATTCAAATGTGTCAAACTAAGTACTAGTTGAACTAAGTATCATTGCATTGCCATTCCTCACAGCTGAGAGAATTACATGCTTACCTCAGTCAGGTTACCTGCTTGAAAAACAGCTGTTACTGTCAGCGTTTCAAATTGAATAAAAGTGTACATACAGCAAGTACAATGCAGGTAAAATAGTTATGCTATAAAGAAAAAAAAATTTATTTTTTTAAAAATTGATTTTGAGGTTGAATCAGACTAATGAATACAGATTTGTAGTTTTTTTTTCTTTAAAGTAGGAGATATGTTGATTATGTTATGCAACAGAGACAGATGCAAGTAATATAAATATCAATATATAGAGTGGCTGTGTGGTAAG
>NC_043020.1:277500-295000 GCF_006345805.1 Octopus sinensis | reverse complement strand
TTTCTTGGTTATTATGTGTGTACCAGTTTTAAATTATGCATTCCACATCTGTCTGTCTGTCATGAGGGATGACTAATAGGCTTGGTTCTATAACGGACATTCAGCTGGAAAATACTGCCCCCCAGAAGATCTGTGCAGCCTATGCCTACGTGGAAAGGCTGATGTTAAATGCTGCTACTGTGGCTGGTGTCATTTGTCTTGGGAGCAACAACATAACTAATTCAAAGCAGACAGTCATCACTCATCATACTCATCATTTTAATGTCCAGTTTTTCATGCTTGGATGGTTTGGATGAAGTTTACTGAAACAGATTTTTGGGGCTGGATTACCTCGGATGCCCTTCTTGTTGTTAACCCTTACCTGTTTCCAAGCATGGTAATATTTCCCCAGAATCAGGTATGTTTTTGCAGAATCGTCATCATCATTATCATTTAACATCCCCTTTCCATATACGTACATATATATATATATACATATGGCACACTTCTTTCAGTGTCTGTCAACCAAATCCAGTCATAAAGCTTTGGTCAGCTCAGGGCTATATAAGCAGGCACTTGTTTGATGTGTCACAGAGTGGGACTGAACCCTAATCTATGTGATTGGGAAGCAAACTTCTCAGTCCCACAGTTACTCCTATGTCTCTTACTATTTCCTAGAGCTGTTAAAAATGAGTCATACCAGTAATTTAAAAGGGCCAGTTTTGTCACATCCTGTGTCACACCAAATCTCACTGAGAACTATGACAGAAACACCAGAAGTGGCTCTGTGGTAAGTAGCTTGCTTACCAACCACATGGTTCCGGGTTCACTTCCACTGCGTGGCACCTTGGGCAGGTGTTTTCAACTATAGCCTCAGGCCGACCAAAGCCTTGTGAGTGGATTTTGTAGACGGAAACTGAAAGAAGCCCGTTGTATATATGTATATACATATGTATATATATGTGTGTGTACGTGTATGTTTGTGTGTCTGTGTTTGTCCCCCTAGCATTGCTCGACAACCGATGCTGGTGTGTTTATGTCCCTGTCACTTAGCGGTTCGGCAAAAGAAACCAATAGAATAAGTACTGGGCTTACAAAAGAATAAGTCCCGAGGTCGAGTTGCTTGATTAAAGGCGGTGCTCCAGCATGGCCGCAGTCAAATGACTGAAACAAGTAAAAGAGTATATTCACAAAGTGCCCAACCACTTGCATGATAATTTCACGAGCAGGCTGTTCCGTTGATCAGATAAATCCGGAACACTCATCGTTGTAAACTGACGGAGTACCAGTAAAAGTAAAGAGTAGTATATACAATTGGCCATAACCTGTACAGTATAAAACTAACCTTAGTCACAAGAAGTTATATTATTTCCCTTGACAATGTGGGTTGAAACGATACTGAAAAGATTTTTATGTTGCATTCCTACCTGCCTTTAGCAATTACTGATATTTTACATCTTTGTCATAAAAACATTGAGACCTGAACAAATTTATATTGTACAGAAAATAGTTATATTAACTGGAGAGTACATAAGATTCAGGCTTTTGTAGTCAGAACAGCAAGACTTCAATCAATTTATATAATATTTGACACACACATGTATGAGAAAGAATCAATCACTACTAGACTTTCACAGTCAGTGGTATACATCAATGGGTGATTAATCCTAATGACTTCGAAAGAAGGGGGAATGAATGCATTTTGGAAACATAAATGTCCTTCCCGTGGGGCATAAGCAACCTAAATAAAATGAAATATATCTGAAATAAAGCAGAAATCAATAAGTGATCATGAACTCAACAAACTAGTAGTCCTTCAGTTTTGAATAGAGAAAAAAAATTAAGAAATATGTGTTCTTTAAGATATATTGGAAAAGAGGGTTAGCTGCCATTACAGCATGACAATCTGCCTGGCACATATTGATTTTCATATAAAAAGTAACAAAACAACATTGTATTTAATGTAAATGAAGTTTTGAAACAAGGAACAATATCTGATATCACGTATTTAATGCCATAAAATTATATACTGAAAGCAATTATAGAACAGTTCTTGCTACAAAGTGAAATAAATTGGTACAAACTATCAAAAAGCATAAATGGTAGTTTTCCTATTCCATGCTTCAATAGCTTAGAATAATAAAGTTAGATGTTAGTGCATCTATCTAAAATGTAATTAATATGAGGCTATAATGATAACAAGAGAAGCTGATACTAAGACAAAACAAAACACACACACACACACATGAAAAAAAAAAAAACATGTAACAGAGATAAAAAAAAAATGTAGCTCTCAAGAAATTATCAAACAGAAAGAGAAAAACAAACTCGTCAACAAAACTAAAAATTAGATGTCAATTTTAATATAAATTCTGCCATTCTATATGTAAAAAGAATCACAAGTGAAAATTCCATGGAACTCTTTACTGATTTAGAAATCAGAGGAGAGGTTGTTAACATATTCAGACACAACATTTGCTATATTTCTGCAAGGTAATTAAATTAGATTCAGAAATCTGATAGGAATTTTGAATTTGAAGATCACATGGCTTAAAGAATAAAATCATTATTTATGGAAGCATTCTAACACTGTAATGTGGAGATAAGCTCTTGGCATACCAAATTTACAACACACTTTGCATTTATGGTTGTAGTCATTTTACATTACTTATCTTGAATATGACCTTAACAAAAACCCATGTTTTTCTTAATGATATTCTCAATTCTCATCTCAGACTTCAAAACCTATTTGAACTTCTGGCCCAACAGACTCTTACACTGCTATTACAATATCTTTAGGAAGCCTGGTGTAATCTTCTACCTGGCTGGCTCCTGTCAAATCATCCAACCCATGCCAGCATGGATGGTGGACATCAAACGATGCTGATCATGATGATGATGCAAATTTTCAGAGCTACCGTCCATTGTTTCTATATTTTAAACAAATGGAAATGGGGTTGAAAAAGAAAAAAGGAAAATATAGGGGAGGTTGGATACTCTAGCATATTGGTAACCCTTTCCTGTTTTTTGAGTAAAGGATCCCTTATTCTACATGGCTTCAAAGTCATGAGATAAGTGGATGATTTGTTTAGAGGGAAACTGACGATAACAACATCGTTTGTACATTGCAAATTTTGGAGAACCAAGTAAGACATAAACACATACTCACATACTTGCCTGAATGTGCGCATGCACACACACACACACACTTTTACTGGTTTCAATCATTGGACTGCAGCCATGCGAGGACACTATCTTGAAGGGTTTAGTCAAACAAATGGACTACAGTGCTTGTTTTTTAAAACCTGGTACTTATTCTATTTGTCTCTTTACTGAACTACTAAGTTATGAGAACATAAACAAAACATCACTGGTTGTCAAGCAGATACGGTGGACAAACACAACACACAATGGGGTTCCTCACAGTTTCTAACTACCAAATTTGTTCACAAAGCAGTATTGGGCCATGGTTGTAGGAGAAGACACTTGCCCAAGGTGCTGTGCATATATATGTACATGATGATGTTCTTTCAGTTTCCATCAGTCAAATCTACTCACAAATATTTGGTTAACTCAAAGCAAAAGTAGAGTAGAAAACACTTGCCCAAGGTGCAGCACAGTGGAACTGAACTTACAACCGCATGGTTGGGAAGTAGACTTCTTAACCACATGGCCATGTCTAATGTTTCCCATTCACTGCTAAAAATCAATTTGTTAATTATTAATATCAACACATTCTGGTACTAGTGTTTTTTTGTTTTGTTTTTTTTTTTTTTTTTACTTTTTTTATTAAGAGAATGGCATTGAAGGAAAGCCTTGATCTTCAAATAGAGGGTTAATGATATTAGCAGATCTATTCAATAACTACGAACGAAATGAAAAAGAAAATAATGGAAAAAAAAAAAAAAGAAAACAAACATAATATTCACCACAGCTTTTGATGAAAAATTAGGTCAAAGAAACTGAAATACAATTTTCAATCCTAACTATCGTTATAAAAAATTAATTTAGATTAATGATCTCGTCGTTCAAATGTGATCGTGAGCAAATGTAATATTTATGTATTTAATAAGGTAAGGTGATATTATTGTTTGAAAGGGATATTCTATCACCCCCCCACCTCACCCCCCCCCCAATGATGCCACCATCATCATCATCATCATCGCTACTAACAGCATCATTATCATCATCATCGTCGTCGTCGTTTTGGTCATGGCAACATACAGCTATGAAAGGAAAATTTCTCTCAGCGTTCGTGAACATTTCTAAATTGCATCAGTTCAAACAAAGTGCATATAACATTAACAGTAGGTTTAATTGATAAGCCAAGAGAAGTCTAACAACCTAAAGAGCTACATAATCAATCATCATCATCATCATTGCCATTATTCTCATGCTCATTATTATGATTATCATCATCATCATCATCATCATCATCATCATTGCTGATGTCACAAATTATTAATATTATTATCATTATTATTATTACTATTATCATTATTATTACTATTATTATTATTATTATTATTAATATTATTATTATTAATATTATTATCATTATTATTATTACTATTATCATTATTATTACTATTATTATTATTATTAATATTATCATTATTATTATTATTATTATTATTATTATTAATATTATCATTATTATTACTATTATTATTATTATTGTCATTATTAATATTATTATTATTATTATTATAATTATTATTACTATTATTATTACTATTATCATTATTATTATTATTATTATTATTATTATTATTATCATTATTATTATTATTATCATTATTATTATTATCATTATTATTATTATTATCATTATTATTATTATTATATTATTATTATTATTATCATTGTTATTATTATTATCATTATTATTATTATTATTATTATGATTACTATTATTATTATTATTGCTATTATTATTGTCATATCCCTTAAAAGTCTATTTTCCATGCCAGTTAAATTCTGTCTTCATCATCAGTGTGATAAAATGTGCAGCAGAGCATATATATAACTGGATCAAAAGGTTTTACAGATGAATACTGAATCTAATGTTTCATGAATATGGCTATAGCAATGTTCACCAGTATATAATAGCTGTATTATAGCAAAAGTGTTTCAGGCCCACAATTATACAGTAACTATAGATGAAGCATGATCAAACAGATCTAAGACTTCACATTTTTTTGAAAACACACACAAACACACACACATCAGTATTAAAAACTGGCCCTTGCATAATACTCCCACTGCATCTCCATCTAATATTAGGCATTTGTTTCAACAATTTTACCAAATTTCGAAGCAGGGTCTGAAATCTCTATTTTTGCAATTAAATTCTGCCTTATTATTAATATGGATCAAATTTTTCTTTCAGCTTCATTTAACAGTTTTCAGCAACTTATCATGTGGTCGGGTTCATTCAGATTTCCCTGACTTGGTCACACTGTCCAGCATTCAGGAGGTCAACAGGGCGACAACCCGTGTCTGTACAGAACTGACTGATGGAGGTTTTCGTTCAATGGTTGATCCACAGAGATCCAGTGATGGGGTAGCCACAGAAGCAGATCTCTAACGAGTTTTTGCATAGCTCTCCAGCAATTAAGTCCGGCAAAATGCATGCAGCTCTCTCTAATGACTTCAACTACAGCAAGAAGACTACCCCACAGTCTTAGATTGGTAGGATGCTTTCTCCATGATATATTTTGGAAAGTCTGTAACACAGAAACGTAAGCACCATTCAAATTTTGCCTCCAGGTGTTTGGTGAGTGATCAATGATCAAACAAGTGGATCTGTATAATAATGCTCATTGTACAGTACCACAGAAGAATCTTCTCTGAAGACCAGTTTTAGGAACATCATCATCACTTAACGTCCGCTTTCCATGCTAGCATGGGTTGGTCGGTTCGACTGGGGTCTGGGAAGCCAGGAGGTTGCACCAGGCCCAGTCTGATCTGGCAATGTTTCTACGGCTGGATGCCCTTCCTAACGCCAACCACTCCGAGAGTGTAGTGGGTGCTTTTTATGTGCCAGGTGAGGCTGGCAATGGCCACGATCAGTTGGTGCTTTTTACATGCCACTGGCATGGAGGCCAGTCAGGGTGGCACTGGCAACGGCCATGTTTGGATGGTTCTTTTACGTGCCACCGGCACTGGTATCACAACTACAATTTCCGTTGATTTTTGAGCGATTCCGATTTCACTTGCCCCAATAGGTCTTCGCAAGCAGAGTTTTGTAAAAAACAAAAATCACACAAGGTAATATTGAGTGAATGCATAATTAGTGAACCTCCCAGGTGGAGACACAGGTGTGTGTGTGGTCATAGGAACCACTGACTATTTTCCCAAAGCTCAAGGTGTTTTTCACCCACCTTAAAACGAATTAAGACATTTTCTTTATAAAAGGCCCGATTCACTATTTGACCATGCGGTACAAATTCCAGATGAACAATAATACCTTGGACATCAAAAGAAGGGGGACACAACATTGTCTTCATGTATTATTAGAATATTTGCAAGTTTTTACTGAGACAGTTGTTGTTTAGCCCCGAGTCAGCCCTGAGTGTGCTGACCTATGATCAAAGGCATTCTAGCCATGACCACCCTATCTATTGTGTGTCTAGGACTTGAGTATTCAATCTTCCTCTTTCTCATACAAAACAGTGGTGTGTAATACAAGGGAAATGTTGCTATTTCTAGGAGATTGACCGACAATATAAATGCTACCTGGCTGGTTTGTTTGACATGGTGATTGATTGATGATGATGATGATGATGATGATAGCAGTGGTGGTTGGGTGGTTTCAATGGCCTCCACTGAGATGACTGGGTTATAACTGCACACCTTATGACTCATCACGTAATAATGTATCAAATGACATTAGGATCAATTTCCAACCTTGTATTCCCATCCTCTGTACACTTCTTGACTTGATGGTCATCTGTCAACATTCCTGCAATAACTTCTGCACACAGTTCATGCATGAAAAACATTCAGTCAAAATCCCTTCCTCCGCTTTAAAAGGAAATTTCCAAGTCATTAACTATGATTTAGGGTGTGTAACATAAGTACTGTTAACCTGAATATAGTAACTACACTACACGGTAATATTAATACTCGCCGGTGAGTAGTAACAATTATTTTAATTTTTCAATTGATTCTTTCCTCTACTTAATTGTATTTCAGCAGTTGATGAGGTCATGAGTTGAAATGGAATGGAATTATCTAAGACTCTTGGCCATATTGGAACTGATTTATTCACTAAAAAGCCCTAACCACATTTAAAACCTCATCCTTAAATTACATAAGTCTTAAAACTGCATTGATCAATCCTTGTATTCCATGAATAAGAAGGGTTACAACAGAAGAACAGCCAATGTCTTTGTTTGAGAAAAGTTCTCAACACCATGTTAAACAGAAGCTATCCTAATTGAGAATTTGTCCATTCCAATGTCAAGTAAATTGAGGAAGATGCCAAAGAACCATTCAAGCCAGAGGTAGCAAGTTCAACAACAGTTGATTACCCAATTGAACACTCTTCTCTATAACTGATGGGGAGATTTTTTCCAATTTCTTTTTCAGAGGATGAAACAGACTTTCCCTGATTCACTTCAGGGCTTCTGTGACTGGTGGGAGAATGTGAACCTCAGACAGGAGACCTAATCCTAAATCCTGCAACAACACAGATCCTACCAAATAAAAGGTGGTGTTAAACTTGGTGAAGAATTAACTCTAATAATCCACCCCAGCCATAAAAGAAAAACAAAAGAGGAAACAAGAATTTCACTTGAAGCCAGATTTCACTGACAGGGCTCCAGTTAACTTGAGTTTATGGTATAAAACACATGCCTATGGTACCACACAATGGTTCTGAATCTAAAGCCATATACTTATGAACTTATTAACCATACCATCATGCCTACATCCATTTGTATGTGAATAACATTTGTTAAGTAACTGTTAAAATATATTATGGGAAGCTGGCAGAATTATTACCGCACTAGAAATGAATGCTTAGAGGTGTTTCTTCTGATTGTATGTTCTGAGTTCAAATACTATCAGGTGCTGGCTTTGCCTTTCATCCTTTCAGGGTCAATAAAAATAAATACTAGTTGAACACTGGGGTTAATCACATTAACCCCTCTCCCTCAAAATTGCAGGCCTTGTTCCAAAATTTGGAACCAATGTGTGTGTGAGAGAGAGAGAGAGAGAGAGTGTGTGTGTGTATTGTACACTGTATTACTGAGTACTGTGCTTGTTCATTAATTTGTTTTACATCTATTTTTCCATGCAAGCATGAGTTAGATGAAAATTTACGGAGATGTTGTTTGAAAACCAAATGCCCTTCCTGTTGCTAACCTTTACCCTGTTTCAAGTAAGGGGTTTTAAAATTCAGCATATTGAAACCATGGCAGTACAGGGTGCTTTAATAGAGAATGTCAACTAAACATTAATTTTATTTTTTTTTCGTTTAGCTCAAATGCTTTCATAAGAAAACACAGAATACAAACATTCACATGTACACACACACATTTAAATGAGGAGATTTCACACAGTTTTCATCTATCAATTCCACTCACGAGACATTGGTTAGCCTGAGGCTAAAGTAGAAACCCTTACCTCAGGTACAATGCAGTGAACTAGAACTCAAAACCACAAGGTTTAAAAGTGAACTCTATATTCACCCAGACATGCCTACTCACTCACCATAATTATTAATGCAAATAAATCTCTCTCTCTATCTACCTCCATATATACATTGCTATGTTGCTATCATAATATTGTATGATTACAGAACTCAAATAGTGTATTGTATGTAGCAGGTTATATATTTTCCAAAGTAGATTATTTTGAAATGAATCAACTACTATTGCAGCTTTAGCTACCAATAAATTTTCAGTGTACTTGTTAAAACACAATGACAATAAAATATATTGAACACAGTCGATTTGAATATAATGTATCAATACTTTTCACTAGTTTAGAATAATTATAAATGTTAAAATAATGTTTACCAATTTATAAGTCTACATTGCCATCAGAAATGAGTTGTGAGGAAAACATGCTTTAGAAATGGTAACCATGCTGTCTCTCTCTCTCTATATATATGATGATAATACCATTACACTTTAGATATTATAATAATAATAATAATAACAATAACAATAATAATAATAATAATAATAATAATAATAATAATAATAGTAATAATAATAATAATAGTAATAATAATAATGATAATAATGATAATGATAATAATAATAATAATAATAATAATAATAATAATAATCATTATCATTGTTCGACTGTGATCGAGACAATGGAATTTATTATGTTACACCAGACTTCACAGTCCATCAGAGCATTACAGAGGTCCTGTTGCTGGATGCCTGTATTCCTGGAGATTCCATCAGGGTAGGAAAGTGTGTGCCCTCTGGTATCGTGAGCAGATGGCTTCCAGAGGAGAATAATGATAATAATATAATAATAATAATAATAATAATAATAATAATAATAGTAATAATAAAAGATGGGCTACAGCAAATATTCTGCTCAATACCACAGATTTGCTTGTCAGTGTACAAAAACTAAAAGAACAATACCAACGATGGGGACTATGACAGTGGCCCCCAAATTGGGCAGGCAGCATTGCATACCAGAATGCTGCAATGGTACTTGTGTGTTTTGGATAAGCATGGTAACTAAATGTAGACCATGATTTGTCATCAATAGTAAGCAACAGTTTTCTACACTTGCTTTCAAAATTTTTAGCTGTAAAACATACGTAAGTCTTTTCTTTTTCACCTTCCCCTGAGTCAGTAATTTCTAAATTTCAATGTGAAGTGCATTATGAAGTCAAAAAGATTGAAAACTATTACTCTACACCATTACTCAAACTGCTGGAAATAGCAGCCAAATCCCTTTGACTCATATTCCATTATCTTAAAATGGCACAATAGATAATGTATGTCTTAGAAAGATAAAATAAAATAAATGCAGAATGGTTATGTATGGAACAGATCTGATCATAGTTCTGCCCAATCAGGGTCAGACTTGGAGCTAAACAATGATAATCCACAGGAAAAGAAAAGATAGCAACGCATACATCACAAAAGGTTGCAGAGATTGACAAGGTGACCATACTCTGGGACACTTGAGACATTTGGTTCACAGAGATAAGGGACATTTAGGAAAATAACTCAGACATATTGACAAAGAACATCAAGAAAAAATGCCTCCCAACTGACGTATCAATTCTAACAGATATCAATATATATCTCTGAAAGACATGGTAAACAATTAGAAACACCAACGGGCAATGTGATGACGGTGGGGGTGGTGGGGGTGGGGCGAAGACAAGCAATCTCCATAATAATAGGCACCTTGGAACTGAGTGAAAAAGATACTGGAAATTATAGTAAGAGGATTACATAAATACATAGACACAAAAAAATAATAATGTTACTATGTATAAAGGAGACTTTCAACACATTTAATATAATAAGTCAAACCAAAACACGAGACGTAAACAAAATACATAGGGCTATAAATTATGATACAATGAATATATGTAATGTCTAGCGGAACAACTTTTACTAAAAAGAAATAATAGTTTCAAATTTTGCCACAAGGGCAGCAATTTTGGGGGAGGGGATGAGTTGATTACGTCGACCCCAGTATTCAACTGGTACTTATTTTATCGAGCTTTATTTAAAAGGCAGCGAGCTGGCAGAAATGTTAGCACGCCGGGCGAAATGCTTAGCGGTATTTTGTCTGCCGTTACATTCTGAGTTCAAATTCCGCCAAGGTCGACTTTGCCTTTCATCCTTTCGGGGTCGATAAATTAAGTACCAGTTACGCACTGGGGTCGATGTAATCGACTTAATACCTATGTCTGTCCTTGTTTGTCCCCTCTGTGTTTAGCCCCTTGTGGGTAATAAAGTAATGGGTACTTATTTTATCGACTCCGAAAGAATAAAAAGGCAAAGTCAACCTCAATGGAATTTGAACTCAGAACATAAACACGGCTGAAATTCCACTAAGATCATCATCATCATCGTTTAACGCTTGGTTTCCATGCTAGCATGGGTTGGACGGTTCGACTGAGGTCTGCGAAGTCAGAAGGCTGCACCAGGCTCCAGTCTGATCTGGCAGTGTTTCTACAGCTGGATGCCCTTCCTAATGTCAACCACTCCGTGAGTGTAGTGGGTGCTTTTTACATGCCACCGGCACAGGGGCCAGAGGGGGCTGGCAACAGCCACACTCGGTTGGTGCTTTTTATGTGCCACCAGCACGGAAGCCAGTCAAAATCAGCCTCAGTGGAATTTGAACTCAGAACGACTGAAATTCCACTAAGATTGTGCTAACTTGCTGCCTTAGATGATGATGATAATGATGATGATGATAATAATAATAATAATAATGGTCTCAAATTTTGGCACAAGGCCAGTAATCTTAGAGGAGGAGTAAGTCGATTACATTAGTACCAGTGCTAAACTGACACTTATTTTATTGATTTATTGATGAAAGGCAAAGCTGACCTCAGCAAGATTTGAGCTCAGAGAGAAAGGGGCTGGAAGTAATAATGATGGTTTCAAATTTTCGCACAATGCCAACAGTTTTAGGGGACTAAGATAAGTCAATTTCATCAACTCCAATGTTCCACTGGTACTTATTTTATCGACCCTGTATAGATGAAAAGCAAAGTTAACCGCAGGAGGATTTGAACTCAAAATGTAAAGAATCAGAAGAAATACTACTAGGCATTTTGTTTGAGACACAATTCTAGTTTAGGCATTTGGTGAACAATTTTTTTTTGTAGGAGGAGATTAGTTGATTGCATAGTACTTGCCTGGTCCTTTATTTTAATGCCCTTAGAAGGATGAAATTAAAAGCTACTGTCAATGGGATTTGAAATATTAATAATTCCTTGCAACAATGAGTTATGGATGGCTGTGATGTTAAGAAACCTGCTTTGTAACCACATCGTTCTGCGTTGAACCCCACCACTGCGCAGCACCTTGGGCAAGTATCTCCACCTACCATAGACACAGATTGAGGAGTATTGACTTTTATATGTCCTGCAACATGGAATCATTCGAAAGCTACAACACAATGCGTAACATCATTCAGTAATTTGATCATGACAGTGATGTGTGTGTGTATTAAGCAAAGTGCACAAAAAAAAGATAGCAAAGGAGGACCAAGTTTTACCAAATGTATTAGTCTGACACTCAAGAAGAAGGGCAAGAGCCTTCATGTTTTGGACACTAGTCCTTCATCAGAAGAAAGAACAAAAAAATAAAATGTATGAGAAAAGATGATTCCCCCTCCAATCTACCCACTCCCTAAACTTTTTCTGTGCTTTATATCAGAGGAATCATACGTAGATCATTATGAAAACTCAAAAACTGGTGCTTTTCAAATGAAATTCATTGTGATTGTTGTTCTGCACCAAGTTACAGACAACTCTTTTGTCCCTCTCATCATTGGAAGTGCAGTGTACTAGTGGCTGGCCCCTTCAAAACTTATGATGCTATAGCCATAGATTGCCTACTCTGATATACAATAAATACAGTGCAAAACTAATTTAGAAAAGAAGGTGAGAAGAGTTAAGTGAATTGAGTTACACAAGTAGTCACTGTTTACTTCATTTCCATCATATCTCTGTTCTCATTTTCAGTTACTTAGAGAAAGAGAGAGAGAGAGAGAGACAGAGAGAGAGACAGAGAGAGTGCAGTAGGGAGAGAGAGAGCACAGTGGGGAGAAAAGGGGGAAATGAGAAGAGCTGAGGTAGGGGCTGTTGAAGAAGAAAGATGAAACCAAATCTGTTATTTATTTTAGGATTAATATCTCTAAGCTTCTTCATGGGAACATGCCAGAAGTTTTTATTCCTTGCAAATACTTAGACAATTTTTTTTTATGATTAATTTTACAATCATTTTGATTACTTTTTATCATTTGTGATGACACTGCAGTTTAGCTTTATATATTTAACTCTTTAACTCACACAAGCATTAATGTTAATAAAGAGATAAACATGATTGGCAATAAGTCCAAAAGGCTTAACTTCACCATTTTTCTAAAAGTCGGTATGAGTCCTACTGCAGATATTGAACAGACTTAAGATTAAACTTTGGTACGAGCCAGTCTGAAAGAAGCGGCCCAGCATAGAACTGACTGGAGGACACTGATCCAACGAGTGACCGAGAGTCAACTTCGACTGAGCGGCTAGAAGAAGACGAGTCCTAGGACTCATAAGGCTACAGTTTAACCTGGATTCCACTGAATATAAGTGACTGGGGTTGCAAAACTCCACCCCTGGATGGAACACTGGTTCATTGCAGGGTTAACTTACCAGCTGGGACTCACTCACAGCCGAGTGACTCAAAGCAAAGTGAAATGAAGAGTGAGTCTCAAGAACTCAATGCATCCCCTGATCCAAGAATTGAAAACACAACTTTATGAGTGCAACAGCCTAAACACCTGATGTGTGGCACACCAAGCACCTTTTCAGACAACATTGATTTGATGGAGAGAGAGCTGTGTGGCACAAACATTTGATCACCATAAACAAATAGAGCAAATTGTTTGGCAAAAGTTGAAAGCTCATACGTCATCTTTGATAGGTGTGTCCATCATCATCATCATTATCTTAAGAGAAGTAGTGAGCTGGCTGAATTGTTAGCACACTAGACAAAAATACTAAGAGGTATTTCTTCTGGCTTTACATTTGGAGTTCAATTCCACCGAGGTCAACTTTGACATCCTTTCAGGTCAATAAAATAAATAAATACCAGTTGAGCACTTGGGACTGATGCACTCAAATAGTGCCTACCTACAAACCTCAGCCTTTGTGCCTATAGTAAAAAAAAAATTATTTCCATTATGATTAAGGCAGCGAGCGGCAGAATTGTAAGCACATTGGGCGAAATGCTTAGCAGCATTTTGTCTGTCTTTACCTTCTGAGTTCAAATTTCACTGGAGTCAACTTTGCTCTTCATCCTTTTGGGATCAATAAAATTAGTATCAGTTGAGTACTGGGATCGATGTAATCGACTAGACCCCTCCTCTAAAATTCCAGACATTGTGCCTACAGTAGAAAGGATAATATTATTATGAAGACAGCCTTGCTGAAGCCAACTTTGCTTCCACTATTTAACCCTTTCATTACTGTATTTCTGTTGAGATGCTCTGTGTTTCTTTCACTTACTTTAAATATAACAAACAATTTAGTAAAATAATTTAGTTATCATTCAGCCAGTGTTAGGGTCATAACTTGTGACTAAGGTTTGGTGGAAGATTTTAATTCCAAACTTATGAAAACAAGACATTTGTACTCAGAGCTAGGGCCGGTTTCAGCTGGGTTGGTAACCAAAGGGTTAAGAGTTGTTAAAATACCAATCCAAAGTTGTAGAGTGGCAAAATTGTAAAAATGTCAGACGAAGTGTTTTACAGTACGTGTTCTAGCACTTTGAGTTCTGAGGCAGAAGTGGCAGAGTGTCAGAAAAATATCTCACATTTAGTTATGTATGGTGAGAGGTCAAATCCTCTCAGAATTGACTTCATATTTCAATCCCCAAGGGTTGATAAAACAAGCACCAGTCATGTACTGAGTTAATGTAATTGGCTATATCTACACACACATTTCCACTTCATCACCCCTGAAAAACAAGTAGCCTCTTGTGGGTCTGTTAAAAGTCATTAATTACAATATTTTTAATTCTTATTTTTAAATGTTAACAATAACTATTTGAAGCTGAGCATATAAACTACAGAGTAATCAAATCTATGAGGTTACAGCCATTTGTCATTTAGCATGGGAGGACTTAATTAGCTAAAAGGTTTATTTCAGCTTAAGGTTGTGAAAAAAAATAATTATAATAATAGAAATGAGTGGGTGGAAGCTTTGAATACAATTTTTTTTTTTTAAATGTAAATTCTAAATTAAGTACATTTATTTTAAGCAACCATAAAAATGTAAAGGGAATTAAAATGGAAACCCATTTAAAGTGCTTTTTTCTTTTCTATTTATTTTTTCACACATTTTCCTGTCAATTTTGATGACTTTTCTTTCTTAGTTTTGTTACATAAAAAAACTGGTTGAATAATACATTTAATTGAAAGCATTGTTGAAAAGCTAGATGGAAAATCTAAAGAAAAGATGTGATTATGGTCAAAAATAACACTGCTGCTGCTTAAAACCACAAATTATTTTCTGCAGTGATTCCAGTGTCACATGTACAAACATGCATATATTTATTTCAAAACTATGAACTGACAGTGATTATAAATCCATAGCATTTTATTCTTCTTTCTTATTTTTTTCCCTCCTCTTTCTTGGCTTCCATTTTCAAACATGCTATAGCTAGCATGGATGGTTTTTACGAAATACAGGAATTTGCAGGAAATGAAGAACGTATGCATTACAGTTGGGTGATCTTTCCAACATTAATCAATCAACTGTGAATTGTGAGTGACACCTATTTTAAGCTAGGTTGACTACAGCAAAACAGAATAATACACTATATGCTGAAATAACAAGGCAATTCCAGTGAGTGACAGGGTGCAGGGTCATAACTTTGAGGCTATTTGAATCTTAACCATAGAAGTCCTTCGTGCTCTAAAACATGCAATAACATAACAGCAAATTTATCTTGTTGCAATTAGCTACATTTCTTCTTACTGTCTAAAAGATAACCTACGATTAAGTCCTTCTTATTAAGGCTACCAAAAACACTTATAATAGATTTATTTCCACATATAATTCAGCGAGGTTTTGAAACTTCCACTAATAATATAGTAACTAGGATGTCTCCACGAGTGTTACAGACTTATTAAACCAATGCTTTATCTTTTGGTTGTATACTGTTGAGCAATTAAGGGATAAATCTTTTCCTGCATATGATGTAATTATATCACAGATAACAACATTGTTAACCAACCTGAAACCAATTTACCACCAATAAACTAAACTGAAACAACACATAGAATATCAAATAGTCCCCGGAGCATATTGTAATGATCCACTGGCTCATACAGGCTCATACCACCAGAGCTGATAGCACAATAACAGAGCTATTGAACCTTAGATAATAAATTGATTAGCATCAGGCAAGGTGTCATAATGGACCATTTAGAAGTGATGATGAAAGTCACTCGAGTTTCAGAGGTTACCCTGCCGGTGGTAATTAACCGAACCACATTGACAGAATGAAAATTGAACTAAGGTTGAACTTGCATGCATTGCTACCTTATATAGGTGTGATAGTTCTAACTGGAATCAACTGCAAGTTTGGGAACTGATGCTGACGACAATAAATAACGAAGAAAATAACAGCACAAATAAATGTTCAGTTTTGTTTACTTGGTGTGAAATAGCTGCATACAAACGAGAAACATGTTTGACTTCAATGAGATTCATGTAAAGACACACTTTGAAATAGTATCAGGTCCTAACTTTTATACACTGAAAATGAGAAACTTTTGATTTATTTTATTCATTGTTAAATTTTCATAGAAATTTGAATGATTCCAAAAACCTCTTAACAGAAATTGAATTCAGTTACAACAAGTACACTTTAAAAGAACTTGAGAATAGCGAAAACACATTGAATCGATAGTATATAGACATTTAAAGCTATTCACAACAGTAAAAGGTATAATGTTAGCTAGTATTACTTCTAACACAATGTTACAGAGTTAGTTAATTATGTGTCTATTGCCATCGTCATTGCTGTCATCGTAATAAGCCAACAAAGGAGTTTCCATGCAGCTGCTTGACCCGCAAGAAATAACAACCAAGTATCCCTGATATAATAACCTGTGTGACCCTCTTCGGTGAGACACTGACCATGGGCTTGCACAAGCACAAGTCTGGGCAAGGTTGTTTATTGGAGAACAGCAGTCATACATGTATACCAGCCTCCCCTCTCCATGCCACCAATGTTATCCAAGGGAAAGGGAAAGGGGTCGATATAGCTTGGCATCAGTGATGTTGCAACTCATTTCTACACATCAGTGAACTGGAGCAACGTGAAATAAAGCATCTTGCTCAAGAACACAACACGCAGCCTGGTCCAGGATTACTTAAATAACAATAAAAAAAGCTTATTCATCTGAATGGTAAAATTCCTCTTCCAAATATCCATCTGCTCCCCCACAGACATACTAAAGACTCCCTCCGTCTCCAGCAGTCACTGACCCCCACCTCTGCTCAAGCTCACTTGTTGAAGCTTCCTTGTCGCTTCTCATCATCAGCCCTTCTGTGCCCAACCAAACCCTGTCCTAAACATTGCTCCACATTGTCTCCCCAAAGCATCAACACATACAAATTTGTTTGTCATGCTGCTGCCATTTCACATTTGGGGATATCTTTAATGTCTTTGTGGAGCAGCCATCTAGTTTGTTTGATAATTTCTTTGTCAGTGTCAATGTTTCACTACCATATAAGATCAGGCAAAGATGGTGGAAACTGTCTGGTCACTGCAAGTGCCACCCTGAGGGG
>NC_043020.1:232500-272500 GCF_006345805.1 Octopus sinensis | reverse complement strand
GCTGTTGGTGAGAAATGCCGCACTTCCTTATTTGCTATTTATTTCCTCAAAGGAAATAAAGAGCAGAGCAGCAGTTGAAAATCCCATTCATATAACCATTTAGCCAAGCAATAAATGCAATTACATACAACAAAGAACTTGTTGGGAAGTGACAGTGACATGATAACTATTCCAAGAAACGACAACAGTAATAACGAAAAGAAAAGAAAGCAAGCTGTTGGGACTATATTTACATATTTACTGCATGATACTAAAAGGGGAAAAAAAATTAAGCAATCATATCCGCTCAAGTAATAATAGATGATGCGTTTGACTATTTCATTTGGGGGTTTGTTTTGCTTTTATATGTTTTTTATGTGTTCTCTTATTATATTTCTTTTCTCTCCTTTACCTGTGTTGATGATAGATGGACAGGTGCAATGGTAAAAAGGATGTAAAAGAAGGGGGGGAGAAAGTATGAAAATGGGTGATACATGGATGAGCTTGAATCTATAATGATGCAGTTTTATATCAAGTGAGCAGTAAGCGAGAGAGGGAGATGATAGATGTTCGATGATTTCAGTTACATTGTAAATATTTCTGCATGTGAGTTTCTTTTATGAGACGTGTGTGTGTGTGTGTGTGTGTGTGTGTGTATGAGCTTACGAATGTGATGTCTCTGACTTGAAATTCATCAACAACACGTGTAAATGTCAGGATTTCTCAAGCAGTTTGGTCAAGTGCTGGCAGAAGTGGGAAAATTAAAGGCATAATGTGTATATAATGATGATGGAGAAGTTTTGGCAATATAGCATAGGGAGTTAAAATTTTTTTTTTTTTTTAATACAGAAGTGTAGACAGAAGGAATAACAGATAATGGAATATGTAGTAAAGTCTGGGAAAATGGTAATGCTTCGATGTAAAAATGTTTTTGAATATGATAAATGCTGCAGTGAAAGAAATGTTAATGTATTTCCAAAGTAAACTAAATTCGAAATACATCATCATCATCATCCTCACCACCATCATAATCATCATAAAGCAATAAATACATGTCAATAAAAAAAAAAAATGGGGAAATGAGCAAATTGCATGAGTCCATTACAAAAGCAGGACACATTAAAAAAATATTATTCCTGATAAACTCTGATAGAGAACCGATTCCATTTGATAAAGAACTGATTACACGTACACACAATTTGCTCATAAATCTATTAAGGTAAAAAGAAAAAAAAAGAAAACAATCTACAGCATAATCTATGCCAATTTTTTTTTTTTTTTTTACATTAATGTAGGTTAGCTGTTGCTGCAAATTTACACATGTAGATGATTTGTAATGTAAACTAGCAGTATGTGTTTTATACTTCCTAACATAAATTGACCGATATAGGTAATGTAGTTTATGTCTAGCTTTACAACGATGCAGTACCAAATGCAATACCAAACGCCTAGCCAGTACACTCCGTTAAAAGTATTTTATTTATTTTATTTACAAATAAAAATACATACTCGAATATAGCATCCAGGAGACTTGAATACATAAACTCACATTATTAGACAAAGTTGCCTGAGTTGTTGCAAACCAGTAGTGGAATCGGAATAACAGATGTATAAAAGTATAATAAGAATTATAATATATGCATCAGTATAGATTTAATGCAGTTAAAGAGCAGCTTCTTGCCACAGAGTTGCTCTACTTGATAACCCTCCGAAAATATAGATTAAGAATAAATCTTATCAATGAAAGCCAAAAGACAAAAGGGAATGTAGTGTTTGAAGTATACTGAAGGAGTTTACAGTAAGGAATGTTTTAATATGGGAATACAAAGTCAGCTCATTTACATCACAACTCTCAGAAGAATCTGCTTTGGAATTCTCTCTGTGCTCTTACAAAATATATTGCAGTTTTCCAACACAATAAAACATTACAGGTATTAATGTTCATAACTTTATCTTCAGGTTTTGTGATAATGCATTCTTTTATCTGCGATGTTTAGTGAAAACATGCCTTAAAAAGAACACCAACGCGCGCGCGTGTGTGTGTGTGTGTGTGTGTGTGTGATTGAGAACCTGCTGTATGTAGTTAATGTCCCATGGTAGAAAGGCTCCATAGATGTGTATCAAAGGAAATTTTTAAGACATCTTCTCTATTCCTTTCACTCTCTCCAGAAACTTCAGATTCCGGGATCAGTCCTGTGAAAATCAATTCAAATCATACATTCAAACATACGCCATCCTTTATCCCTTTCAAAACTGCAGTCTTTCCCTCCACCCCTGGGTTTCACTGTCACACACTGTCACATATTTCTTCATCTTGTGCAGGCATGAAATTATTGGATACATGCTCCCAACAGAAATCTTCTGATTCCAGCCAATCAATTTTCAAAGAACTCAGTTTTGGCAACAGGAAATACATTTGTGTATATCACAAGAAGAATAAAGATAGTAAGATAATCCATTTTCATTTCTAAGACGCCAGCTGCAAAAATCCTACAATTGTTTCTAATGATGATGATGATGATGATGATGATGATGATGATTGTGGTTATCGTCATGGAGAACAAAAAAGTTTATGATGCAATGATAAAAACAATGAATGAAGATTGAAAAAGCTCCTAACAGCAATGCAAAACATCCAGGCTAATATAAATTGCACCATATATATATATATATATATAATATATATATAATATATATATTATATATATATATATATAATGTATTTATTATATGTATATATATGTATATTTATATATTTATATTATATATATATATATATAAATGATAGATGGAAGGATAGACTCACATAAGCATGTAAATAAAAAACATGAATACACATGCACACACAGACATACACACACACAACACACACACACACACACACACACACACACACACACACACACACACACACACACAGAGTCTGATCTGTTCATTACTAATATGATGAGTGCAGATAGCATAGCAGAAATGCACTGGCAAAGATTGTTTCACTATCAGAACAGATGTAATAATGTGTGTGTGTGTGTGTGTGTGTGGATACATACATACATACATACACACACACACACATCACCATGTGATGCCATTGTGCTAGGGTATAAGTCTCTGACCTAAGGCTGAAACCAAGAAGCTAATAACTTCTAATATTCTTGATAAAGATTCTTGACAAACCAACAAAACCCCACCAAAAAAAAACATTATAAAAAAATAAGCATTTGAGTATGTGTATGTAAGCACAAACATGCCTCAATGGGTGCCGTGTGCGTGTGCCTCTGTGTGTGTGCGTGTGTGTAAGAGTGCGTGTTTCTCTAGTAATCTAATTTCTGGAAGGTGAGTTTAACAATGAAATTTTATTGAGTTATTGAGAGCATGCTAGAAGTTATAAATAAAACATAGGTGAGCCAAACAGCTATATAAACTACTACAGTTGGTGGTTACTGCTGCTGCTGCTGAGGCTGCTGCTGCTGCTGTTGCATCTACCATTGGTGTTTCTGGTTGTTGTTGTTGTTTCGAACAATAATCAATGGAAAACAGGAGAAATGCAGAGAAAGTTCAAGTGATATCATCAGCATTACCTAGAATGCATCAATACTTCTTGTGGTAACAAAGAGAGATTAAGTAATAAATCTTGTACACAGGACTGACAAAACAACAACAACCATCATCATCGTCGTCATCGTCATCACCATCGCCGTCGGGAACAAGACCAGTTGTAACAGAGAGAAAAATAGAGTGTTGGAAGGGGGGGGGAGTAGAGTGAAGACATTTGAAAGAGGAAAAAGAAAAAGCGAATGAAACGGGGAGGGAGGGAGGGGAGAGAAAGGGGTTGGGTGAAGAAGCGGTGGGGTGACACCATAAAAGGAGCATCTGAGAAGAGGCACAGGACAATGCGAGAAAGAACAGAAGAAATGGAAACTTAGTGTGTTCATGTATGTACGTATATGTAATATATATATATATATATATATATAATATATATATATATATATACACACATATATATATATACATACACATATATATATATATATATATATATACATATATATATATATATACATACATACATATACATACATACATACATATATATATATATACACATATATGCATATATATATATACATGCACATATATTTATATGCATATATATATATATTTATACATGTGTATGTATATATATACTCATATATACATATATATGCACACATATATACACAAACACATGTATATACACATATACATATATATATATATATATACATATATACACATATATATACGTATATACATATATACATACATATATATGCATGTGAGCACAAGCACATAAACAATTCTGGTGGAAGGATTATCATCATCATTATCAGTAACAGCAGTAGTAGCAGCAGTAGTAGAAGTATGTTCCAGAGGAAAGAGAGGTGAAAATACAAAAGGCAAAAAACAAAAACAAAAAAAATCTTTTTCTTTTATTAAATTGCTTTCTCAACATTTCATCTGCTTAAAGTTCTCTTCCGTCACTGCACAACAACATTCTTCCATATTGCATTCTCACAGAAACTTCCGGCAACAATTCACTACAGACAAATTCATACCCCAAACATCTGCCTAATTGAATCAATAACGAAAATAAAAAAAAATAAACAACAATAAAAAAAAAACAGAAATGAACAGTACAAAATATGCCGTACTCATTTGACAAATTGCTCTTGTGAATTTATTCAAACGATAACCTAATTTATTTCATCATATCTGTAAATTATATAATAGTACAGATGCCAAATTTATGCCTTGTCACCAACTTGACGAGAATGATGAACAAGAGGAATTAAATGAAGATCAGTTCTTGATTTCCATAAATTCTCCAAAACCAGTGTAAAAGATAACACCACCCACACTTCTTGATACTGAAGGAAAATTGTTTTTCATTTAGAAAGCCCTTCTGAGTGAATTTTGATAGAAGGAAACTGAAATGAGCCCATTGTGTGTGGAGATGTGTGCGTGTGGAGATGTGTGTGTGTGGAGATGTGTGTGTGTGGAGGAGTATCTGACAATACATACACACACACACGTGTGTGTAGTTTTTAAATCATTACCTGAAGAATTACAGGTAGGAGATTTTTTACATTTTTCTACATGTACATCTTTGAGATTCCTGCCATGATAAAACACATGTAACATGGAATTGAAAACATAGCCAAGTCTTCCAGTTTTCTGTTATACACACACACACACACATATATGGGACAAAGGAACGGCTTTTCTTTTATGTATGTTTAACTAAATACATGATTATGCTTAAATTATCTTTTTCATTTATATTTTTTTTAATATCTTTATTTTGTTATTAGCTTTTACAGTTTGTTTGGAACAGTAGAATTCCTGAATCTACATCTGATGTTTCTGGACTTTCACAGCCCCATTATCAAGAATTGAATATATTTGGCATTTGTGTTGTTTCTTGCATTCAACATGAATTTGTGCAGACTTTCTGGCAAAGGTTTATTGATCATTAGCATTATACCTCAGCATAACGGTCAGCAAACCTCTGGCATTAAAGTCTACATAAATTTAATCAGCATATAAGAAATAACAGAAATGCCAAATATTTCCAATTCTATTCTTGATAATGAGGCTGAAGAACTAGAAACACCAGATATGGATTTAGGAATTCCACTATTCCAAAGCAACTGTGAGAAAAAGCTAATAAGAAAATATGAAAAACAAAAAATAAAAAAGATAAAATTTGAACATAGCCATGTATTTAATAAAGTCCACATGTATGTGCACGTGTGTGTGTGTGTGTGTGTGTATTATATATGGCTTAGCCCCACTGCATGGCACCATGGGGAAGTCTTTTTTACCATAGCCTGTCTGCCAAACCCACTCACAAAGTTTTACTCAATTTTGAGAGTGGACTCGGCAGATAGAAACTGAAAGTAGCCTGTCTGTCTGTCTGTCTGCCTCTGTGTGTGTGTGTGTGTGTTGTGTGTGTGTGTGTGTGTGTGTGTGTGTGTGTGCATTTCTGTCTGTGTTTGTCAATTGGTGTGCTGTGTCTGCATCCCTGTAACTTAGTGGCTTGGCGAAATCTTAAGTACCAGGCATAAAAAATAAAAACTACCTGGGGTTGATTAATTTGACTAAAATTCTTCGAAGTGGAGCCCCAGCATGGCCATAGTCTGAGTAAAACAAGTAAAAGAGAGTGCGTGTGTATATGTGTGTGTATAAATCTTGTATATTCATTCTTATCTTTTGCTTGGCTTTTCCACAAGATCCTGTATTTCCCTTTCTAAACTTTTTGATAATCTTTTTTTTTTTTTGTGTTTCGTTTTTTTGTCTTTTGAGACATTTTCTCTGAAGGAAGATATGTTTCTCCCAATGCAGCTTCAGTAGATAGTACTTTTAGTATTATATATGAAACCTTAGAAACACGCTTTTATTGCAAGCTAACTCTTTGTATAAAGCAGACCAATCTCTCTGGTGAAAAGCACAAAAACACCATCTGATAATAAATAAAATGGAAAAGCTAACAAACCTAGAAGCTCTTGTTAAAACTAAGTCGTATTTTCATTCTCTAAGATGCTAGAAGTACCAATCGACTTTCTGTCAAATCTACCTTCTTTAGAAAAAAAATGAGGAAGGACACATCAAGTATTGTAGCTCTGAATAGAGACTATCTAAGGAAAAAAACAAAAGATTATTCCTGGAATACTTTTGATAATAGATTTACTAAACCAGGGTGAACTACAACTAACAAATAAACATATATCTGTTTTCTTTTATGTTTCCTGTTTCAGTCATTGGACTGCAGCTATCTTAGGGCACCACCTTGAAGGGTTTTAGTTGAAAAGATCAACCTCAGTAAAATATTGTTTTTTTAACCCTTTAGCATTTAAACCGGCCATATCCGGCCAAAAATATTCTACCTGCTTTATGTTCAAACTGGCCAGATCTAGCTTCTCACACCTACCCTACAATATCGTTTTAAAAATTAAAAGCTACCTCACCAAAATCTCATAGCTACAAGATAATGCATGATTAGTTCAAAACAATTTGGATAAAAAAGGATTAATTTTGGTAGAATAATGCGAACACTAAGGGGTTAAAGTTTGGTACTTATTTTCTCACTCTCTATTGCCAGACCACTAAGTTATAGGGACATAACAAACCAATACAGGTTGCAAGCACAGACATAAAGACATACACACATGTATGCTTGTTTTTTCATTCACCTATTACTTGTTTCAGTCATTAGACTGTGGCCATGCTGGGGCATTGCCTTGAAGAATTCTTAGTCAAATAAATTGACATCGGTGATGAGGGACAAACACAGACAAAAAGACACATACACACACACAAATTATATCTCATATATATATATATATATATATATATATATGGTGGCACATAAAAAGCACCCACTACACTCTCGGAGCGGTTGGCGTTAGGAAAGGCATCCAGCTGTAGAAACTCTGCCAGATCTAGATTGGAGCCTGGTGCGGCCGTCTGATTCGCCAGTCCAAGGTCAAAATTGTCCAACCCATACTAGCATGGAAGACAGATGTTAAACGATGATGATGATGATATATATATATATATATATAATACATATATATATATACATATATATATTATATATATATATATAATATATATATATATATATATATATGTATGCATATATATATATGTGTATATATATATATATAATATATATATATATATACATATATATATTATATATATATATATATACACATATATACATATATATATATATATATAATATATATATATATATATATATATATACATACAGATAGACAGATAGATATACATATACACATACATACAAATATGCGTATATCTTCTCATTTCAACACACACACACACACACATGTATATACATATATATACATGCATATATGCATATATTGAAATAGCAAAATAAAATCCACAGCTACAAATATTCCTGAATAATTACATTGACAAACTGTCAGCATTTAAAGAAAGAATTAGCAAGCAACTCTTGATTGGCACAGCCAATACTTACTGCCTGTTGACACAACAATTAAAACAGCAGGTGTTTTAATACAGATTCTTTCAAATGTTTAGTTATGTACTTGGACAGATTCAGTTTCTTAGCAATTAAGAAGCTGTTTGGACATATCTTTTTGTTAGTTTGTCTTATTTTCTCCCCTCACCATAATTTTAAAAACTTCGTTCCTTCTGTCGCTGGAGTTGGTTGGTTTATTATGTCACAAATTACAGATAGCTTTCTGTCTACTTATAAAGCATATATTCAAATAACAATTCTCTCCCTCCCTCTCGCAGCCCCATCTGTTTCTTTTATAGCAATGTACATATACAAACACAGAGTATCTCCAACTAAAGTGAAATGCATTCACAAAGTAAACCTGCAAGACATTATTAAGCTGTGACAAGTGTACAATAAAATATATTAACATCAGCATTCTTTTTACTTTAGGCAGAAGGCTTCGAATTTGAGGAGAGAAGCTTTGTCAGTAACATCATTCCTAAGGGTCAATTGGTATTTACTTTATCAATCCCAGAAAGATAAAAGGTGAAGTCGACCTCAGTGAAATTTGAACTCAGAATGCAAAATTGAAAGAAATGCTGCTATACATTTTGCTCAGTATGCTAATAATTCAGCCACCTTACTAATGAGGGTTTCTAATATATGCCATAAGCCCATACATTTTATGTTAGTTCAGTGGTTCCCGACTTGGGGTCCATAAAGGTAGCACTGGGGATCCTTGAACATAGCATTTTGCCCAACTTGCTAATGAACCTGCCAGTTCACAGCTTTAGTAGTAATAGTCCTTTCTACTAAAAGCACAAGTCCTGAAATTTTGGGGGAGAGAACTAGTCAATTACATTGACCCCAGTATTTCACTGGTACTTAATTTATCAACCCCCAAAAGGATGAAAGGCAAAGTCGACCTTGGCATAATAATAATAATATAATAATAATAATAATAATAACAACAACAACAATAATAGTGAAACAAATAAAATACTAGGTTGAGGTCTGGTACTTTATACTTTTCTTGAGATATAGGTAGATGGTGTCTCTCGGAGTTGTGGTACACAACCCATCTAGTGATGGTGTCACAATAAAAATATCAATAAGTACCCTTAAAAAAACCACCCTTAAATATGAGTGAAATGCACAATATAAATATATCAGATAATGATATAAACAATGCTAGAAACACTAGTGAAGGTGCCCCATCTGGCAGGTGTCCCAAAGGTGAGCAGAATAAGCTCAGTCATCACGGAGTAACGTCCAGTATGAAATGGACGAAAGATCTAAACAAGCTTGTCATGAAATGTTTCTATGAGAGTAATCCAAGGCAAAGAGAATACAGAAAACGAATGTCAGCCAAATGGAGGGAAACTGGAGTCTTTGGAACTATTGAACAAAGACTTGCTGACCAGAGTCGATGGATCAGAAGAAATGGATGGCTTTTATATGTAGAGTTTATTTGAGATAAAAAGAAACATTGCAATAAAATTTGACAGGGGTGAACCCAGTGAAGAAGAATTAGATAATTGAATGGATGAAAGGTAAAGAGATGAAGCATAGGTTGAAAAACAATGACCGAAGTAACTCCAAGGATACTGAATATAGAGGAAACATTGAGAGAGAATTGCAAAGTAGAGAAATTGAAGATCAAAATAGCAGAAGATGTAGAAGAGGTGAGAATGAAGGAAGGGTCATGAAAATTGAAGAATGTAGGTAGAAAATAACTGAGAGGTAAAGCAAATCGAGTCATGAAAGTCACAGGGTACACACAAACTGCTGACATCACTGAAATGGATGGGTTACTTAAAGCAGCTGCATATGTAACTTGCAAAACATTGTAGAATAATAAAAGAAAAAAAAAATCAAACAAGAGGACACAAACAGGAACCATGGTGGGGTAAAAGAATAGTTGAGAAGGTTGTAGAATGAAAAGATATGAGCAGGTTAGAAAGTTGGAGAAACAACAAACAGCAGAACATTAGAATTAACCTTTTGATACCAACCCGGCTAAACCCGCATCTGGCTCTGTAGTACAAATGTCTTGTTTCCATAAGTTTTGAATTAAAATCTTCCACCAAACCTTAGTCACAATTTATGTTCCTAACACTAGCTTAATGATAGCTAAGTTATTTTACTAAATTCTTTGTTATATTTAAAATTAATTGAAAGAAACACAGAGCATCTCAAAATAAATACGGTAACGAAAGGGTTAAAGATCTATTGGAGAGAAAATACAAAGTACACAGAAAAGAAATTGAAGCTGTTACTGAAGAAGTCAAAGAATTATTGCAAAATCAGGAAAGCTAGCAAGGTGTGACGGATTTACAGGACAATTTATACAGAACAGGATGTTCCAGACAAATCAGAAAAAGACAGTGGCGTCATACCAAATATAAGAGAGTGTGTACAGTTTTGGGGTGAGATGTAACATTAACAGTTGTGCATAATGATGAAGCTAATCAGAAAGGAATAAGCTGAAGAGAAGATGACAAATAAAAACAGACCAGAAAACTTCACAGTATCACGGACAACAATGGAGAAACAAATAAGAAAAATGAATAATTGGAAGTCACTAGCCCTGATGGATTGCAGGGAATTGGATTAAAGTATTTGTGGCATGTCATTTGAGAATTGCAAGCCAATATCAAGGACTTCTGAATGAGGGTTATGTTCCACTGTGGATGACTCATGGTAAAACAACATTAGTATTGAAGGATGTGTCAAAGGGTGATGAAGTGTCAAACTACCAACCAATGACATGTTTATCAATCATGTGCAAACTTATCAAGAGTAGTAGCTGACAAACTGTATGGATTTTTAGATAATGAAAGCTTATTACCAGATGAGCAGAAGGGTTGTAAACATAGGTGAAAAGGGGGTAAAAGATCAGGTGTTAACAGACAAGATGATACTAAAGAACTGAAAAAAAAAAAAAGGTTAATATGATTAGGACTGCATAGAGAAATTACAAAAAGGCCTATGATATGGTGTTTCACAGCTCGATGGGGGTAATGTTTAGAGATATTTAGAGTTGCAGAGAAAGTACAAAGACTACTAAAAAGAAGTATGACAGCCTGGAAAATAGAGTTAACATTTACAGGAAAGTCATCAGGTAAAGTGAATATGAGAAGAGAAACTTTTCAAGGAGACAGTCTCACACAACTCTTGTTTATGCTGATATTAATACCACTGTCAATGGTTTTGAGAGATGATAAAGCAGGATGTGCTTTGGGGAATGGCATGGAAGTGGTTAACATGAACAATTTAAATGAAGATCAACGTGGCACACTTGTGAATGCAGTAAGAGTTTTCGGTAATGGCACAGGCATAGAATTTGGTCTCAATAAAAGTACCATTTTTGAAACTGAAATAAGGGAAGGTAAAGCAGAGTCAAGGATTTAACCCTTTCATTACCAACCCGGCCAAAACTGCCTCTAGCTCTGAGTACAAATATCTTGTTTTCTTAAGTTTTGAATTAAAATCTTCCACCAAAACTTAGTCACAATTTATGTTCCTAACACTAGCTTAATGATAACTAAGTTATTTTACTAAATCCTTTGTTATATTTAAAATTAATTGAAAGAAACACAGAGCATCTCAACAGAAATACAATAATGAAAGGGTTAAACAACCGAATAATCAAGGAATGAAAAGTTTAGAAAAAAGTCAAGGATAGGAGTATTCAGGAATTTTAGAATTGGATTCTATCAAAAACAGAGGGCTGTATCAATTATGAAATATGTGACAGGCCTTGTGAAATGGAACAAAGAGAAACTACAAGATATTCATTGAAAAACTTGAAAAATTAAAATATACAAGGCTTTGCATAAAAGGGCAGATATGGACAGGTTATATATGAAACCTAAAAATGGAAGAAGGGGATTGATCAGTGATGAAGATTGTATGAACATGGAAGTGAAAAGTCTCAATCAGTATGTTAATAAAATCACTGAAGATTTGCAGTAAGTAATACAAACACAGTGAGAAGGACAAACAATAGATAATGCACTTGAAAAGTATTTAATCTTTTGTGCAAAATGTAGGGCAGGACTCAACCTGTTGCTATTGTACAAGCTGTGCAATGAATGAAGAAAAAAAACCAGTGCTCTGCAGAGTAAATGAATGTCCCAAATTTGCACAAAAACAGTAAAAAACCTTGGAGACATGATAAGGTTGCAAAGATCATCCACTGGGAAATGTGTAAGAAGTATGGACTTCCATCAGGTCACAAGTGGTATGAGCACTAAAAATGATGAGGTTAAGCTCCTTTGCAACTTATCTATCCAAACAGATTATGACCTGGAACATAACAGACCAGATACCTTGGTGTTTAAGAAGAGGGATGGACTTACTAAATAACTGATGTGGCCTATTCGTTTGATACAAGAATAAAAGAGAATGAAATCAAAAAGGTAGATATATACCAGAGATAAGCAGACTGGAGCCTTAGGAAAGGTGGGAAAGAAGCTCAAAGAGTGGGCAGAAAAGGGTGGCTTGCTGAAGAACAGTGAAGAGTATTTGAAAGTTCTTGGGTGGTTGAGGTCACAGGTGGTGACTTGTTAACCAAGAGTAAACCCACCTAAATTCCATCAGACACAAATTATGAAATAAATAATAAAAATAATAATAATAATCCTTTCTACTATAGGCACAAGGCCTGACATTTTGGGGGAGGGTGTTACTCAATTACACTGATCTCAGTACATGACTGGTACTTATTTTATCAACCCTGAAAGGATGAAATGCAAAGCTGACCACAGCAGAATTTGAACTCAGAATGTAAAGAACAAAATGTCACTTGGCATTTTGTCCAATGTACTAATGATACTGCTAGCTCACTGCCTTGAATAAGTAGCAGCAGCAGCAGTAGTGGTTGTGGTTGTGGTGGTGATTGTGGTGGTGATGGTGGTGGTGGTGGTAGTGGTGGTGGTGGTAGTGGTGGTGGTGGTGGTGGTGGTGGTAGTGGTGGTGATGGTAGTGGTGGTGGTAGTGGTGGTGTTGGTAGTGGTGGTGTTGGTAGTGGTGGTAGTAGTAGTAGTAGTAGTATAGTAGTAGTAGTAGTAGTAGTAGTCACTGGTAATTATTCTAATGAAATTAACAAAATCTTGAATTCACAACAGTAAAGTAGTCAGCTTCGGATTTGATAGATAAAGCATCGAGTTTGGTTTTCCGAGATTACAAATTTTTATCAAGATTTAATAATTAGTAGAATGGATGTATAAATAAGTAACCGAATAAATCTATGTATAGTAATAATATTGTAATCATGGCTTTGCATTCTTATCACATATACTAAGTCTCTGGGCAGCGAGATTGGATTAACAGAACATCAAGGCAAGCAATTTACCAAAACAAGATTATTTCAAAATTTTCCCCAATTTCTTCTTGAATACAAACGACTAAAATAGCTATTTTGAGTGATGGGTGGGTGGGGGTTGGGGGTGGGGTGCTCCGGTAAGAAACAAAATAAAACACATGCACATATACACACAGACAGACACAATAAATAAAGAAAGATAATAAAAACAGAAAAGTATTTCATCACTCACAGTTTCTTAGACAAATCTTATATTTATAATTTATCTAATAAAAGTTTCGAAGTTCTGACTATGAAATATGTTATCACTGTTTATTGACTATTTTTTTTTTATGCACATGCAATGTGACACATACACACACACTAATATATATATACAAATACCGATATATATATACACACACAAATGCTTCCACACACAAACAAACATACATGTAGAGTGAGAGAGACACACATACATACACATATGTGTGTGAGTATAAAAGTATATAAACATATATATATGTATATATTTATTAATGATAATAATAATCATATATATATATATATATATATATATATATATATATATATATTTATTTATTTATTCATTTATTTATTAATAATGGACCAAATTTTGCTTTTCTTTCTGGAAGTCATTGCTATAATGACTATATTTCTTTCTTTCTTGAAAAATTTGAGTAAGTAATATCATTTTCCAAGTTGTAAAAGATCTCAAAGCAACTGAGATAGACAATACATATACGCATGTATGTAGATGTCGAATGCACACACATGTCCATACATACACACACATCCCACACATACACACATGTATGTATATATGGATGTGTGCGTGTATATATATATATACATATATATATATATATATATATATATAATATATATATATATATATATATGTATGTATATATATGTATGTATATATGTATATATATATATAAGTATATATATATATGTATATATATATAAGTATATATATATGTATATATATATATATATATATATATATATATATGTATGTATATATGTGTGTGTATATATATATAATATATATATATATATATATATATATATATTTATTGACAGAGAGAGAGAGAGAGAAAGGGCCAGGAGAAAATGAACAGGGAATGGGAGAATATTATTTTTAAAAAATTGTTAAACTTAAATCAAAACTTTTTATTATCTGACTATTTTTCATCCATTTAATCATTTCGCGAATGTCTTTGTTTGAATGTGTGCATACACGTGTGCGCATGCGTGCGTGCGTGCATGCATGTACATGCACGCACTTGCTTGCATATATACGTACGTGTGCGGCTTTCAAGTTGCGATCAGATTCACCAATGGAATTTCCAATAAACATTTTCTTTTTTTTTTTTTACTTTTTACCCTCGAAAAGTTAGCGATCAATTGATTAATTCATGCTCGCTGAAATAAGCTTGAGAAACAAAAGATAAAAATCCTAAACTATAAATGAAAGGATACTTAAAACAATGCAGAGAAAGAAAGTGATGAGATGATGAAACTACTAACAACAACCACAGCAAAAACATTAGTTGCTCAAGTTAAATTGCTTACATCTTAGAACTCTAAATGTTTCTATTTACCCAAATCTAAATGAGATAACTTTTTTTTTTCCCCCCAGTATGATAGAACATAAAGCTATTGACTTCAATGTATTAATCCCATTATATACATAAAAGTTTTGAGTGCATGTGTGTTGTGAGTACAAGTGAGTGTATGTGTATATATACACACACACAAGCAATACTTCATATATGTATATGCAAGCATGTATGATATTTTACATATATGTCATATGTTTGTTTGTGTACATATATATATATATATAATATATATATATATCATCATCATTTAATGGCCTTTTCCCCATTCAGGCATGCATTGGATGGTTTGACAAAAGCAGATGAGCCAGAAGGTGCTGCCAGGTTCTATGTCTGCTTTGGTATGGTTTCTATAGCTAGATGCTCTTCTTAATGCCAACCACTAAACAGAGTGAGCCCGATGCCTTTTTACGTGGCACCAGCACCAGTGAGGTTATCAAGTACCCACAAGATAAAACCGAGACCCTAAACTGAGCTGGCAAAAAACTGGAGAAATAAGAAACTATAGAAGAAAGAGCAGAGCAGGTGGATACGTGGATTGCCCACCTGGAGAGAGAAAGGAAGAAGGAGATGTGAGGTTCAGGTACAAGGTAAATTTGAAGATAGGATAGAAGAGCAGTAAAGGTGCTTAATCATATATACGTTTTTATTATTATTTTGCAATTTACTTAATCATCGGTATATTACTGTTATTTTAATTTTAATATTTCTATTTTTTTTCTTTTTCTTAAAGTTTCAGCCCAGAGCTACGGCCATGCTGATGCACCACCGTATATGTAATTTTCTAGATGGTGTAATTTAATTGTTCATTTTGAATTGATAAAAGGTGGGGTTTTTTCTAATTTTTATATTTATATATATGTGTGTGTGTGTGTGTATATATATATATAACACAATGTGAATATATATATAGTTTTTTGTATATGGAGGTATGTGTGTGGATACATACATTTTGTGTGATGTATGTTATATATATATATATATTTCATACATATATTATCATCATCATCATAAACATTTAATGCGTTTTCTATACTGGCATGGGTTGGATGGTTCAACAGGAACTGGGAAGACCAGTAGCCACACCAGGTTTCAGAGCCTATTTTGGCTTGGTTTCTAATGCTGGATGCCCTTACTCTTGTCAAACATCACCTGTTTCCAAGTAAGGTAATATTTCCGCATGAACAGACAGGTTTCCATGGAAGATTGGAAATGAAGGCCACTGCTTGCATGACAGAAACACTCACTCAACTATCAGGTGACCCCCAGGGCAAAGAAACAGTAATACACACACACACACATATATATATATTATATATATATATATATATATATATATATATATATATATATATATAATATATATATATATATACACACACATAATGGGCTTGTTTCAGTATCCATCAGCCAGATCCACTCACAAAATATTGTCCACCTGGGGTCATAGCAGAAGGCAGTTGCCCAAGTGCCGCACAGTGAGACTAAACCCGAAACCATGTGGTTCGGAAGCAAGCTTCTTACCACATAGCCATTCTTGTGTATATATAAAAAATGTGTGTGCATGTATGTACACACACGCACACATGTATTCATACACACATATACAATATATAGACAGACTGATGCATGTAAATATGTATGTGTGAGTGTGTGCATTATAAAACTAGACATTTAATTTAAGAGAGGTGGGTAGCAATTAAATTAGTTTAATGTAATTAACTGGTAACATTAAATAAGAGAGAAGGGTGGGGGGTGAAAGATGAAGGAAGAGAATGAGAAAAAAGTGTAAGGAAAAGATGGGGCTACGGAAGACAGAATCGAGTAAGAGGAATATGAAGAGAACCATTCAGAATATCGCCTGCATTAATCACAAGTAACATGTAAAAGCACACACAAAGAGAATATAGACATTTAAGATTTTAACACCCATTATAAATTAGCAACCACTTATGGAGATCAGATTCAGCTTTGTAAATTAGATCCATTAACATGATTAAAGTCATTGATTAACGAAGGCAGCTAAGCTAAAACTTTACCCCCTAAACTGATTGCTACGATCAACCAGACTTTTGAAGTAAAAATAAAAATTAAAAAAGTGGGGAAAATTGTGATAGTAATTAATGCCATGTTGTTGATGTAATTTTTGCAACATTTTTTTTTTAAATTTATTTTTTTTAGTTGACCAGAAAAAAATTGTAAGAGATATGGTATTGATCCAATAATAAGCTTCTTCACTGTCCAACAACTACTCAGTTCGTTTAACTATCAAGACTTTTCTTTTTAAATAGCTGTTCAACAACATGCGTGCATTTTTGTGTATGTATGTTTTTCTATCACAAACTTTCCATGATGGCTTTTTTTTTTTTCTTTACAAGATTCCTGTTGTCTATCATATAATTCTACTGCCATCTTAGTTCATGTTTGAAGTGATTTGATGTTTGTGTATATATAGTGCAAGCATGGCTGTGAGATTAAGAAGTTCACTTTGCAACCACATGGTTTTGAGTTCAGTTACACTGTGAGGCAACTTGAGCAAATGTCTTTTACTATACACCTGGGCCAACCAATACTTTGTGAGTGAACTTGGTACATAGAAACTGCGTGGAAGACCATTACTTATGTCTATACATATATATGAGTGTGTGTGTGTGTGTAGGGTGTGATGGATAAATTGTCACAATTTTATATTTTTAATTTTGTGCATGCACATTGCTTGTTTTTGATTTTGTCAAAAATACACAGTATAGTAGGATCAGTTGGGCACTGTCTATGAGAAAAACAGCACCAAGATGCAATTCATTCAGCCAGAAATTTGGAAACGACATGTTGTACTGCTTGGCATTCACACTGGAAGCTCTAATATGAACATTTAAAAATATTTGGGTGTCAATCTAGGGACTTGCTGTGTCCCCAAAACATGTACCGAGAGTGATAAAAATCAAACATCCAGTCAACTTCATGGTGTTTGGAGTGATCACAAGTGATGATGACATTATGCCTCCATTCATCTTCCCACATGGCCTCATAGTCAACACAGAGGCCTACGTCAAGTGCCTGGAGGAGGTAGAGCTACCCTAGGTCAAAAGGGGGGGGGGCTGCTGGAAGACCCTATGTTTGGCAACAGGACTCTGCACCATGCCACACAAGCAAGAGAACCCAGTCATGGCTGTCAGACAATTTCTGTAACCACACGACCATTAACATTTGGCCACCTAACTCCCCAGTCTGCAACCACCTTGATTATTATGTGTGGGGCACAGTTGAGTGAGAGACCAACAAAACTCTTTGTAACACCCTAGATAAACTGAAGGCAAGGATTATGGCAGCATTCACCAACTTAAACAAGGAGACTATCCAGAAGAGTTTTAGGAAATTCCAAAGTCGGCTGGAAGCCATGGTTGAAGGCAATGGCAAATAAATTTACATTTTAGTATTTCAAGATATTTTTTAGGTAATTTTGGTAAATATATGTTTAAAAGAGTTGACAGTGTTATTTTCATTTTTGCATAATTTAGATGATAGTTTATTCACCACACCCTGTATCTCTCTCTTTCTTTCTCTCTCTCTCTCCATATATATATATATATATATATATATATATATATCAGAGGTGACTCCATGTCATCAGCATCACTCAGGTTCATCACAGATTTCACATAAGACACATGCCTGCTTGAACAATTTCACTTTCTTCCGCTTTATTTCTAGCCCTAAATGGCTTATTTTATATATATCTAGCACTATGTCTTTCTCCATTTCTAAGTCAAGGGTTAAAATAAAGCAACCCTGCAAAACACAACTGATGCACAGAACAACAGCAATCAAATAACACCAACAGAGTGCACAACAACATCAGCAATCTAACTGTCACCTGTACTCTTGACAGAGATGCCAGTTAATTTTTTTACACCTATTAGGCTCATTCATATTAGCCTGAGTTGCTGGATAAATTTTCATTCCTTTAAGAATATTCTAGAACAGAAACTTTTCATAGAAATTTATTGTTTCAAGAAAACACTGAATGTGAATTCATTTTAATTTATGTGATTATAGATAACAACTCAGGCTGTAACTACTGAGTCCAAGTCAGGTGCATGTGAACGATGTGGAGAGAATGTCTGTTACAAATGATATTTTTTTGTCACAAGGTACTTCTAAGACACCACCAGATGATGAACAAAAATAAATGAACTGTGACCAGGCTCAATAAAAGGAGCCCAAGTTATTGGCTGAAATTACATACTTGATGTCAGTGTTAGTAGAAATTAAATCAGTTTGCAAATACACATTCACTTTACTAAATTTATACCGAGTGCTAGAGTTGCATCCGCTACACACATTTTTTTCTCTCCTTGTTTTTTCTGTGTCCCTTTCTGTAGAAGAGCGTAGGCTCGAAACGTATAAGACTTTTTCTATTCCAGAGTGTTATACTAATACATCTGTTTGTTTTGTATACCACCTGTCTTCGTCTTCTGTTTTTTTTCGTAAACTCTCCCTGTATATATATATATGTATATATACAACTTCTATGGCATTAGAATTGTTTTTTTCTTTTGCCCTTGTTTATAAGTTGTTTATAAATTTAACCTTTAAAGGTATTTTTTAATATGCTGGTCATTGATAAAAAATTTTTCGAAAAATTTTATCCTGTATTAGATATATATATATATATATATATATATATATATATAATAGACAGGTAGATAGGTGTATGTGTGCATGCATTTGCTCTCTCTGGCACTTACGAACTAGTGTAGGAGTGGTTTTTGTATGAGCAAACCTTTCAAAGTAATGCCCCAGCATAACCACAACCAAATGATTGAAACAAGTAAAAAAAACAGTTTTTAGATCAATTATGTTAAACTACAGCAAATAAGAAACATTCTTTCCATTACTAACTACTGATTAAACTCAGCAGTAAAAATAAATTTGCAGGAGTAATTGAAATTTCCAAGTAGCTTCAATACATCTGGTACCAGCTGTCTCTTAACAACAGAAATTTATGGTTAGGTTTTCACCTGCTGCCGCAAATCATTTCCAGAATAAATAAATCTACACATGACTAACAACTACAAACATTCTTTACTAATGCTTTCATGTTCGCAATATATTTTCACCACCATGACAGAATCTTCTTGAAAAATGCTTTAGAATCAATTTTTATCTAGTTAGTTTCAGGAAGAGCATTCATTCCAGTGACATATGCTACCATAAATCTTTTGCATAGAAAATAAAAATGAGACACGATATCTTCAAGAAGAGCACACGCACAAATTACTGAGAAAGCTCGAATAATGTGAATTTCTAACATAAGCACAGGCTACGATTTTCAGGGAAGGGTGTAATCGATTTAATCAACTTTGGTATGCGATCGATGCTTTATTTTATTGACCTCCAAGAAGAGAGTGAGAAAATGAGATGTTCGAATTTTTCAAAAATGCAAGGGAAAATAGATATACTTTGAAACTTTAGAATTCATTTACCGGTTGGTTAATCAGGCTTTTAGGAATTTCTCGTCAATTAAACAAATCTTAAATCCGATAAGTTCACAGAAGAGTACGTACGAAATGCAAATCCACAGAGAAATAAATGCTGCAACAGAACTAACTCCATCTTCCTCATCTTCCTTCCTCTTGTCTATCACTTGTTTTATTTCAATAACAAAAGCTATCAGCCTATTCACAAAACAGGCAAACAGAGAGAGAGAGAGAGAGAGAGAGGAGAAGAATATAACAAGCAAAACAAAACACGTAGCTTATCAAATGGAAAGTAAACAGTGCTTAGCAAAATGAATAATTAAATTTCTATTATAAGGAGAATGGAATATTTTCCTGAACGAATTGGTCAAGATTTCTTACATTGTCTTTGTTTTGTTTTAAACTTGTCAGTTTTAGTTCATTTTCTATGTCAAGATAATACAATGGTATCTTAGGATGAAGATCAGTTGTGGCTTTATGAGAAAATAAGAATATTTTGCTTGGATTATATTCATTGAAGACAATATCTTACATATATTTTCCAGCTCATAATGTATATTGTTTTAGTACTTTCACTCATTAGACTGTAGCCATGCTAGAATATACTGCCTTTAAAGTACTCTTTTTAGCTAATTCTGCTGAACCCAATAGTAGTTTGTCTGGTATTTTATTTCTTTTCAGTATCACTAAATGTGAAGGGCAAAGTCCATATAGGCATAAAGGGAAATAATTGGGAAAAAATCATGTAAAATAAGAAAAAAAATGGCTTTTTCTTCCATATTTGGTGAAACAACACACCATCATCGTTTCAAATTTACATTCCATGCAGACATGGCTTGGACATTTTGGCAGGATACGATTTGCCTAATGGTTGCGATAGTCTCCAATGTCTGCAATGGCAACGTTACTATGGTGCACTTTTGTAGGCACCAACACTTGTGAGCTTACCATGTAACTCACAAGACAAGATTCCTTAACAGAGCGGAGTGCAGTATTAATAAGGTGGCATTGTGCCTCATGCTGCAAGGCTAGATTATGAAAGAAGCAACATAAACGGGTGTTTTGATGTAGAGGTAATACATGGTTACCCAAATACATACCTAAAGAAACACAACATAAGAAATCTTGGATGTGCTAGACAATCTCAGAAGGTAGACTTAATCTGTCACCCTGCTTAACATCACCATCTGGTACTTAGGTACCTTGGAGTCCAACAGTTGCAAGCAATAAGGCAAGATCTCCAAATTGAGGTTGCTTTCCTCCTCCCTCCTCCCCCTCCTCAAATCTTGGAGGCCCTGCGAAGGGTCATCAGCACTGCCCTTTATTCTTGATATAAAAGGCTAAAACAAAAGTCAAAAAATAATTGGAGACTCATCACCATCATCCTCATCATCCTTTCACGTCCATTTTCTATGCTGGCATGGGTTTGATGGTTTGACAGGAGCCAGCAAGGCCAAGAGCCACACCTGATTCCATATATATTTCTTTTGGGTTTCAGCTAGAGACTATGGCCATATTAAGGCACTGCCATTAAGAGTGAGAGGTGTGTGTGTGCATATATAAATATAAATGGGCGCAGGAGTGACTGTGTGGTAAGTAGCTTGCTAACCAACAACATGGTTCTGGGTTCAGTCCCACTGCGTGGCATCTTGGGCAAATGTCTTCTGAGTGGATTTGGTAGATGGAAACTGAAAGAAGCCTGTCGTATATATGTATATATATATGTGTGTGTGTGTGTGTTTGTGTGTCTGTGTTTGTCCCCCTAGCATTGCTTGACAACCGATGCTGGTGTGTTTACGTCCCCGTCACTTAGCGGTTCGGCAAAAGAGACCGATAGAATAAGTACTGGGCTTACAAAAGAATAAGTCCCGGGGTCGATTTGCTCGACTAAAGGCGGTGATCCAGCATGGCCGCAGTCAAATGACTGAAACAAGTAAAAGAGTATATATACACACACACACACACACAAAGAGTCTATGTGTGTGCATATATAACTCACTGTATGTGTAAGCGCATACGATTCAGGATTAGTTGAATTATAGTTGACATGAAAGAGAGGGAGAGAGAGAGAAAAAGAGAGAGAATCAGATGTAAGAATAAGAGAAACAGTGAGAGGGAAATAGATAGGTGTAGAGAAAGAGAAACAACAGGGCGGAAATGAAACAACATTTTCCTGAACTCATTGACCTATGGGTTCACATAACAAATATATATATATATAGGGTGCATGTGTGTACCTAAGGGCCTCTAGCTGTGTGTACGTGTGTGGTGTATTGATATATTTAATCATGTGTGCATATGATATGTTTGTTTTGCAAATGTAACCATATGTTTATGACCATATATACACACATATACAAACACATTTATCCATCTATCTAGCTATACATACATACATACATATATATATATACATACATATACAAACACGTTTATCCATCTATCTAGCTATATACATACATACTTACATACATACATACATACTTACATACATACATACATACTTACATACATACATACATACATACATACATATACATGTGTGTGTGTGTGTATATATCTATATCTATCTATCTATCTATCTATATATATATATATATACAGACATACACACTCACACTGTATATGTATGTATGTATATGTGGAAAAAAGGGGTGTGAAAATGATGAAGACGATCATGTATATAGTTGTAGACGTTTGTATTTATATACATACATCACAGTGTGCATGTGGAAATTAGTATACTAAAGCTGATGCACAACTGTAAACCTCATTCATAAATATGTATATATAGATCTGAAAATTCACCAAGAAACAACTCACACACACACACACACATACATATGCGCATCTATATTTCTATTGGTCAATCTATAGGTGTGCCATCTGTGACAAGTCAGAGTCCTCATGGGTTGATGGCACATCTTTTCGAAGAAAAGGTCATACACTCCGTGACTTTTTCTGACGAATTCTAAAGAAGGAAAAAAAAAAAAAGGGAAATTCTTATTTTATTATTAATTCTTAAATAAATTAAATACACTAAAAATGAAATATTAGTTACTGATTAGAAAAATAATTAATTTAGAGTAATTATGTAAATTAGTACAGAATTTCTAATGACAGTATGTTTACTCAGAAAATTTTTTTCAAAGAGCAACAAAAAAAAGTGTCAGATTAAAATTTCATTTTACATTGGAAATTTGCACATTTTTACATGATTGTCAATCTAAATCAACTTCTAAAATTGCCTGGATGCAACAATTTTAAGTGATTCAACACTTCTGAACCAACTTAGAAGTGGCAGCAACATTTAAAGCAATTTATTCAAAATTGTTGTATGTAGCCTATTTAAATATGCCTCGGGAAGCCCGGTCAACCGCGCCCCTATATACACACACATATGTGTGTGTGTGTGTGTATATATATATATATACACACATATAAAAATTAACAGAATGAGATAAAAATCCAAGGCTGTGAAAGATTTCAGAACATTTATAAATAGAAGATCTACAGCTGTTTCAGGGATATTTTATATATCCCTTCATCGGAGACAGTGTGAGAGAATGGTTAAGCAATAGTTAGTCTAGATAAGATATGAAATAGAGAGTGAAGTGGAGGAATGAAAATAGAAGTGAGGTATGCAGGGATATATATACATATATATATATATATATGTGTGTGTGTGTGTGTGTGTGTGTGTGTGTGTGTGTGTGTGTGTTACTTTTAAGTTTATAGATTTTCTATAAAATTCAGAACCAGCACTGCAAGTTATGATGTTTCTTAAGTAAATACATCTATGTAAACAAACCAATCTCTCTCTCTACTCCAGACCTGCTAGAGGACCTGTCATTCATGAGGATGCGAATATAGCAATGAAATGATTTTGACAAACCTAGCTGGTTAACTAATTGACTGAACAATTAATCAAACAATCAAATATATAAGTGTTTAATAAATTGACTAGTAATATTAAAAATAAGTGAAATAAAACTAGTGTGTATGTGTTTGTTATTGGCATAATGACCCACTCAAGATATAGCATCTATTTTAAACGTGTTCAGATCAAGAATCTTGCAAATCAAATGCAAAAGAACTGAAATAGAAATATTCTTTTCTACTCTAGGCACAAGGCCTGAAATTTTTGGGGAAGGATCCAGTCGATTAGATCGACCCCAGTATGCAACTGGTACTTAATTTATCGCCCCCGAAAGGATGAAAAGCAAAGTCGACTTCAGCGGAATTTGAACTCAGAATGTAAAAACAGACGAAATGCCACCAAGCATGTTGCCCCGCATGCTAACGTTTCTGCCAGTTTGCCAATTTTGTACTCTAAGCAAAAGGCCTGAAAATTTGGGTAGAGGGGGAAAGTCAATTACATCGATCCCAGTGCATGACTGGTACATATCTCATCAACCGAAAAAGAAATATTGAAACAAGAATATCTATAACATACAATGTATCTTTCTATAGCGACCACAAGAACTGCATTCCTTCCTAAAATTAATCTCTTTACTCTTTACTCTTTTACTTGTTTCAGTCATTTGACTAGGGCCATGCTGGAGCACCGCCTTTAATCGAGCAACTCGACCCCGGGACTTATTCTTTTGTAAGGCCAGTACTTATTCTATCGGTCTCTTTTGCCGAACCGCTAAGTAACGGGGACATAAACACACCAGCATCAGTTGTCAAACAATGCTAGGGGGACAAACACAGACACACAAACACACACACATACATACACATATATATATATATATATATATAATATATATATATATATACGATGGGCTTCTTTCAGTTTCCATCTACCAAATCCACTCACAAGGCTTTGGTCGGCCCGAGGCTATAGTAGAAGACACTTGCCCAAGGTGCCACGCAGTGGGACTGAACCCGGAACCATGTGGTTGGTAAACAAGCTACTTACTACACAGCCACTTCTGCACCTATCTGCCTATTAAACCTTGGAAGATCCCTCTCATACGAAGCTTCCAGTCTGTAGACTTACAAACTGAATACTAAGAACAGTACTAATGTCAGTAAGTCATCTCCTCCCACCTAATCAAAGGGAACTCAGGGGAAGAAATAAAAAAAAAAAGGAAATCTATAGGACACACTCATTTCGGCTTCCGAGATTAAATGGTAAGAAAAATAAACCTTTGTGTTAATTATATCAAATAGCCATATTAAGTCGATGTTGTTTGTAAGAATATCCCACAAAGTAACAGAATAAAAAAAAAATATTACCACAGAATTTATGGTGCTTAGATTTTCACCTTGGAAGAAATAAAGTTTACCAAAGAGTAACAGTATGAGCGTCTGTGTGAGAGGGTCTGTGTGAGAGGGTCTGTGTGTATGTGTGACTGAGTGTGTTATGTATGCATGTGTGTGTGTGTGTGAGAGAGAATGACTGTGCCATGTGTGTGTGGGGGTTTGTTGCTGCATGTGTAATTGCTGTCTGTCTTGAAATATATCAAATATGAGGCAAAACGACATGCTATTAATGGAAGTTCTTGCTTTTATAGCTCTGAAAATTCTAATTTTCTCAATAAACCATTCAGCAAAGTTATTTCCCTGCCTCCCCCACCAAAATACTAATAACAAATAAAATAAAATAAAATAAAATAAAATAGAGAGAGAGAGAGAGAAAAGTTGTTAAAATGCTGCATTGTAGCATAAAGAGAACTAACTGATAAACATATTTGGTACTATACTTCTGTCATCCAAACGACTTAAACCTGAAATCATTAGATAACTGAGTTTTAAACTAGCTGTAAAAAATATACAAACATATTTCATATATATACACATATATATATATTATATTATATAATATATTATATAATATATATATATAGATATATCTTATATAATATATATTATATTATATTATGTATATATACATATATTTATAAATCTGCTCATCAAATTTGATAGTTAAAAAGAAGTTAATGACTCATATCGTTGCTGAGGTGTCCAAGCTTGTTTTACTGTTAGCATAATGTTACTTACTATACATACATATTACTAGACACACACATATATATACATATATATACATATATGTTATGAGCTGCGCTACAAAAGGCGACAGTAAGCAGATAAACTAAATTTCAATTTCTAATAACCATAAAATATAGCTTCAGAAGACAAAAGAAAAATAGCGCTTTCTTTTTTATGTCTGTAGATTGAATTTTATTTTATAATGCTAGCATAGTCAGTATATTTAGCTATTTATTTATTCCAGAATCTAACAGTGAAAATTTATATAATTTTCATTACTACTTTTTTATGTTTTTTTTTACCCCCTCCTCATTTTTATATTTATTTTCACATTGAAAAACATGATAATTGTCAAAAAAAAACAAAAACAAAAAGAAGTAAATTCCCTAAAAAAAAAAAAGAGAGAATATAAATAAAAATTACATTGAAAATTATTCTTTGAACAAAAGAAATATACTACCTAACACAACCTATAATTTTCTGATGTGCTTTCCATCTATGACATAACTCTCTCAAGTCAATAAGGGAAAATATAATTCTTCAAAAAAAAAAAATACCAAAAAGTTACAAAAAAAAATAATAACTCTATAGCAGAATTCTGAAACAATTCTTTAAAAGGATATTGCTAAACTTTTTATATTGGACAATAAAATTTGAGAGACAAACAGGATAGAATATCAAAACTGATTTCCTTGATACATACATACATTTTATATATATATATATATATATATATATATATATATATAAAATGTATGTATGTATAATTTTTCCACAAACAGGTTTATTTATTTTTTTAACCTTTTGATGTTAACTTTGTTTATTTATTTTTAAAACTTTTTCTTTAGTGTTGTTTTTTTTCTTGTCTTTTTTTACTTCCTAAAAACGACTGTGGCAGACAAAGTTACTGTATATAAGCAAATTACATTTTGAAATAAAAGTACATGAAAAATAGCAGATCAAAACAAAATCATACATAAATTTTATTGTCTAAATATGAGTGTGTATATAACTATGCGTATGTACGTGTGTGTACACAAAATAACACACAAGTTTACATATATAAATTAATTTGTAAGTAAAAGTGTGAGAGTATGTGTGTAGCATGAATAAAGGTGTATTAAATACCATACAAGGTAAACTCTTGATTTACTGAAATTATCTTCCCTTGAAGAGAGAAACAAAACAAATGCCTCATGGCAATTGTAACCAACTCCAAATCAGAAGGGGAGATAATCGCACAACTCATAATTCCTCTGTAATTGGTATGCCTTTAAAGGAACGGCAGCCAGATTGTCTATACATAATTTCAGTAGGCTTTCAGAAACAAATGTTATTTCTTAATGAAAATCTCTGATTATATAATGTAACCAACTTCTGGGTGATCACACAAACATACAGAATATTGGTGGAATTAAACAAATAAAAACATTAATCAAATTTAAACGCTACCAGCCTGAGAGTGTTGTCTGAGAATAGAAGAAGGAAATGTTCTCTTGTGTAAGCCAGCTGTCCCTTTAATAAGGAAAACAGAGGGGAAAGAAAATATTTATGGACCACTGATGAGGTGTCAGCCAAATTCAGAACTCAAAATACATTCGCAGTGTTTATATCCACTATTATTGAAACAACAGGGTACATGCTAACCAACCTGCCAAGATCAAAGCATGGCTGAATTCAGATTCTTTAGAGAACATAGTTCCATAATTAATACGGTAAACGGTCACATTGTGTGGAACAATATAAATTTTGCTAACTATCCTTAAAATTTCAATGGCAAGTGGTGGCCCAAAAGATGAAAATAAAACCCATAACAAAACAATATTTATTTCTTTACTACCTTTTCTTTAAACCTTGCTTTGGAGCAAGGACAAAAACATGCATGCACACACGCACACACATACACACAAGGATCTACATTCACATTCACCAACACATGCTCAAGTGTTTACCTGTTCACGGAATTAGAATGTGAGTGCTTGCATATACATGTGTACACTTATTGTAACCTACAGTGGAATCAGCAGAAGAAAGTTTGTAACAAAGCCAGGCCTTTAAATTACAAGTAAAATACATCAAACAGGCTTCTGCACAGTTTCCATCTACCCAATTTCACTTAAAGGCCTTGGGTCAAACCCAAAGGTATGATGAAAGACACTTGCTCAAAATACCATGAAGCAAGGTGTCAGTGATAGCAAAGTGGACTTCTTAATCATTTTATCGTGTTGCATCCACTCATCTATATATATATATATACATACATATATATATATCTAATATAGGATAAAATTTTTTCAAAAAAAAAATTTATCAATGGCCAGCATATTAAAAAATACCTTTAAAGGTTAAATTTATAAACATCTTATAAACAAGGGCAAAAGAAAAAAATTTCTAACGCCAAATATGCCGAAACTAGACACATCGTCCATAACCATATAATTCATCACTATAAGGTGTGTATATATATATGCCTATATACATCCATTGATATGGGTGTACTTGGCTATGTTAGTAAAGGTTGAGGGGAAATTTTAGAAGAGTTAGGATTTTCAGGTGAAGAAATGAACAACAGCTAACACAGTTTTTACAAATACAATCCATAGGCAGGAACAGTAAAAACTTGCATGGCGTTTTAAAGTTCAACACTTAACACTTATTACTGTTATCCAAATTCCAACAACGAAGCTTTTGTTTATACATTTATTGTAATTAAACCAGCTCCTTTGAAAGAAGAATTCAAATAATTAAACATGATACACAGACCTGCGCATATATTGTATTACATACGTGAATATATGCATAAGCAAACTGAAAAATGTAAATGTATACAAGAGAATTCTATCTGAACAATAGAAGAAAAATTCCCACCAGAAATATTGTAACACTTCCTTTGAAAAGTATCCTGCTATGTATATTGTTGGGTCAGGTATAATATAAAGTGCAAAACAATGCTATTGAGTGCAGTTGGGCCTGTGGCTATATACACCATAATTCAGAAATGCAATAGATACTTGGTTGATATACGAGAATGTTTGTCGTCTACGTGATTAACAGTTGTCTCTCCACTCCAGTGAAATATGGTATATTTAATATCATGTTAACGTGTAGCTTGTCATTTCACACTATATTAAATAATGTGAACGCTGACTGTTTTTTAAACATTTCTAAATAAACTTATAAAAGAAGTTCTCAGAGTGTTTCTTCTTCCAGTTCTTCTCAAACAGAATCAACTGATGCATAAAGATAAACTGCTCAAGAAATTGAGATTTTTATCTCTGACAAATAAAGTCTACAAAATTTAGGTTAATGTGTGGAAAACCTGGTCACAGCGGAATACTTCAAAAGCCAGTATTTCTGTTTTCGTAGTTATTATTTAAATGGGTGAATTGATAACTTAAATCTTTATGAAAAAAGATGCCTCCCCATCTTCCTTCCTCTTCTTCTCCTTCTTCTTCAACGAGTACTTTTCAAAGAATGTGGTGGCTTTCTATCAATATGATTGAAACACTACACGATTTACTGTATTAATTAATTCATTTAATTAATACTTTAATTAAATTTTTTTTTATTATTTCCTAATTAACATATTTAGGTGTCTTAACATCTGTTGTAAACAGAATTTCAAAAATGAAATGAGTTTTGTGCATTATACCTTTAAAGCAAAATTGAATGTAATTTTTTATTATTTTATATAATTAATTCATTAATTTTAATAATATGTATTTTGTACATTTTAGACTAAGAATGGATACAGATAAGGAGAACATAATAGGAAAGAATTAAAAAAGCAGTAATGAGCTGTTCACAGCCTTGTTGGATCTCCCCAGAGATGATGAGTAAATTAACAGACTAACATACCAGTATAAATCTGGGTGCAAGCATGGCTGTGTAGTTAAGAAGTTTCATTTGCAACCACATGGCTTCAGGTTCGGTCCCACTGCCTACTTTGGGTAAATGTCTTCTACTATATATCCCAGACTGACCAATGCTTTGTGAGTGAATTTGGTAGATGAAAACAACAAGCAGTCTGATTTGTTTACATCTCCATAACTTAGCAGACTGGCAAATGACACTGATAGAATAAGTACCTGACTTTAAAAAATAAGTAGTGGGATTGACATGGTTATCTAAACCCTTCAAGGTGGTGCCCCACATGGCCACAATTCATTGACTGAAACGAGCAAGTGACAAAAATATATAAAAACTCTTTCTTCATGTTATCACACAAGAGAAAGATACACATGAAATGGTTTTCACTGCCTTTACCAGATTTACAACATAACGAAACATCAACACAGCAACCTAACCAACACCCATCAAATTTACAGTGCTGCCGCTTACAGTAATGAACTCTACCAACCAAAAACCTTATGCATAGCCACAAGAGTTAAGTCAGCCAGGAAGCCTGTGCATAATCACTCAATCTTGTAGAAATAACAGCTTTATCTACAAAAATATCACATCATCTGTGTCAGAAAAAAAAATTGGATAATGTAGCCGTGAATATACTGTTTCAAAATAGAATGGGTGGTATAGCTTTGGTCAGGGGTTAAACATCTATAATGATAAAAGCGAATATCTGTCCGTTCAAATTTCTGTCTGTCCATTATAGATGTATTATAGTCATGCTATTTATCTCTCTTTAGTTTTGGGCCACGGGGTGCCGCCTTCAAGCAAGTAGTAAATAAAGCTGATTAATGACAGTTAAAATCTTTTCACAGAAATCAACATGATGAGAGCTAGAGAGCCTTAGATTGCTTAACTATAATACACTTTCACATTCATAGGCAAACTGCAGCCCAGGAGATTTTCTGAATGGCACACCAACGAAAAATTACCTTGAACTTTTTTAATAGTGCAGCCTACCTGATGATGAACCAGATCTAATGTGGGCCCACCTCCCAAGAAGGTTGCTTGTGTCTGCTCAATCACCTCAACCATCTTTCAGTTTATCTACAACTAGTAGTATCACCCAGCGTTGCTCGGGTTTGTTTTGACCCTTTAGAATTGGAATTTTTGAAAAATAAAAATTTTGAATTTTGTAGCTTATGAACATTTTTCTGGTTGAAATACACCGAAAAATGGCAACACAGCAGTCAAAATATTGTAAAAAATAGGGATTTTCATAGAAAAAAAGCACCTTTTTTGTGTAAATAATTTGGTCCGATTTGAATTTTTTCTACTACAGAAGGAAGAGCAAGCCTTCTTCTATCATACTCTCAATTTTGGTCAACTTGCGCCACAGGGTCTCGGAGGAGATAGTGTTAGTTGAAGGCTACCAAACCTGCCATACACAGAAAACTTCAGCTTTATATATAGAGAGAGATGTAGTTTCCATTGTTTCCTGCTGTGTCCTCCATATCTTTTTCTCTTTCTCTCTGCTCTACATACACAAACATACACACACACACACATTCTTATTATCATTGTTTGCTTGCCTTTTTTATTGATGTGTATACTTTCTAAGCTGCATATTATTTCAGTCATTACGTTCATTGGTTGGAGGGTTTATAGATGAAGTGTCGAAACCCTTCCTAGTACCAACCAACCAACCAACCAATCCATTAAAAACAGAATATATTCTAAAATATACATTGTGGCACCTGGAGGCGTCAGTGCAAAGGGGTTTATATATTTATAAATATACATGGCTTAAGGAAAATAGAAAATGATAAAATTATAGAGAAGAAGAAAGAAGCTGTTTGTGAATGCAGCACTTTTATTCTTGATATGCATAAAAATCATTTAAAATACATAAAACCCAGTGCATGCATGTATAGTTGCTTGTGTGAATGTATGTATGTATGTGTGTACTTAGTTCATTGAAGTAGTTCTTTTCTCTCACTTATGTCTTATATCAATACAACACTGTTTTCATCCTACAAAACTAAAGATATAAATATATGAGAGAGAGAGAGAGAGAGCTTACTGTAGTCCCCTTGCTCACCAGCTCCAGTCAAATTATGGAACCCATGCCAACATAAAACACAGACAGATGATGATGATGATGATATATATATATCATAAATGTCAAACATCCACTTTTCCATGCTTCCATGGGGAAAGCACAATTTGGAGCTTTAATTCAAAATCCTAGATTTTTTCATCATTTTCTAATGAAAATCCAAAATTTTAAACAAAAGCACTGCTGTTAAATTTCAGATGGTTAAAAAGAAATATATATATATATAGTAGAAATATGTTACAAATAGAAAATATAAAATACACGTGGAAATGTAAGGGTAAAATATGAAAAATCAACGAAAATGCACATTGCAAATAAAAGAAGGCTTTTTTATGAAAGGTAACGACAGATATATACATTTAGATGGACTGAGGTAGTAATAAGAGTCATATAAGTCATTATTATGAGAATATATATATATATATATATATATATAATATATATATATATATTTATTTATTAATTTATTTTAGGTTTGTATGTGTGCATCATTATCAAGCATCCACAGAAAATGGATATTTGATGATAATGATGTTTCTATATGTATATGTGTGTGTATATATATATATATATATATATATATGTTATGAATAAAATACTGCAAAAGTGACAATACCTCCTGCTGTTGGACTGATTACTATTGCTTGTTAAGAACTGAAGACAATTCTTGCTATCTTATGAGGTCACACAATACTGTTTTATAACCCCCACATACTGATAAATGAGAATAATTTCGCCAAGAGGAAATGATGTCAAGGTGCATTCTAGATGCACATATATTACAAATGAGACAAACAACAAATATAGTACGTCACTACAATTTCACATATACATATATCTCCATACATTTTTAATCAGAAAACTTCCGGGCAATATACTTTAGTGAGTATAGATACCATTTTATTTTCAAGAGTGATTAATTTCAGCAAAGCCTTCCAGCTGTCAAAGCAATTTTTCAAACATGTAAATATTCGAAAATTGCAAACAATCTTACCCATGATAGCTTGAGAAAATTACAAAAAAAAAAAAAACTGTTTGATTTATTATACCAACTGATTATGATTATTTCTGATATTAATTAAGAGAAATTAGAACAGTGTTAACAACATAGCGTATATTGAAAAAAATTTCTTTGGTAAAAGTGCTTTTACTTGAAAACTAGCTTCGATTGGAATATGGAACATAACAGTTAAATGATGCTTGAAAAGTGCAGGTTTTCGATTATGATGAAAATAGTAAGAATTTCTAAGCCTTGTGAGTAGATTTGGTGGATGGAAACTGAAAGAAGCCCATTTAACATCTATGTGAACGAAATCTGTTAACATCTATGATCCATGCTGGTATGGGTTGGAAGGTTTGACAAGGATTCAAGAGTCAAGGACTGCATCGTACTTCAGTGCCTGCTTTGGCTGGGTTTCACTGGTTTGATGCCTTTCCTAATTCAAACCACTCCAGAATGTGTACTGGGTACTTTTTTCATGCCTCTGGCACTATTGAGGTCACCATGCAGCCTGGAAATCAAAAAAACCCAGAGAGGAAGGATGGTGCTTCTGTATGTTAAGGTTAAGGTACGAGGTTGGAGTAGAGCAGGTTTTTGTTGTAGAGGAGCTCCATGGTTACTCACATTTAGGAGAATGAGAATGAGTTAGGTGTGTGAGTTGATGTTTCCTTGTCTTATGATTATGTAACTGTTGTAAACGAATCTCACTGTCATACAAGCAGTGTCCGTTATTTCAAATCTAACCATGGAAACAATACCTCCTGCTGTTACCTTATTTGAAAACGGGTGAGTGTTGGTGACAGGAAGGGTATCTGGCCATAGGAGATCTGCCTCAATGAATTCTGTCCAATCCAGATGAGCATGGAAAAATGGACATTAATACAATGATGATGAATCAATTACTTGAAAAGTGAATGATTAATACATTAGTGAAGATTTATATTTACTGACCTTACCGCAACAGAAATTGAATTGCAAATATCTTTATATTCACATACCAAATGGTACTAAATTTATTTATTTATGGGAGAAATCTGCGCAAATGCAAATGTACACAGAGGAATGAGATTGATACCCCAAATGTGATGCATAATTCCTGCAAATGCTTTTAACATTAAAAATATCCTTACTGATATAAGCACATTAAAATTATGAAAAGCGTGGCTGTAGAGTAAGAAGACTGCTTCCCAACCACATGGTTCTGGGGTTCAGTCCCACGGCATAGTACCTCAGGCAAGTGTCTTCTACTATTGGTTGACCAGAGCCTCATTAATGAATTTGGTAGATGGAAACTAAAAGAAACCCCATCATATATGAATATATGTATATATCTATATGTATGCATGTAAATGTGTGTATGTTTGTGTCCCCTTGTCTTGACCTCATATGATAGTTGTGATTGTTCTTGTCATTCATTTTCAATATACATTTTCATATTTGATCATGGGGCAATATTACACTTGCTTGGAAACAGATAAGGGGGTTGCAACAGAAAGGGCATATGACTGTAGAAAATCTGCCTCAATAAGTTTCACCTGACCCATGCATAGAAAAGCGGATGTTAAAATTGAATGAATCAATCAACAGTTTGAAGATTCCAGCAATGAACAATTTGAAGATTCAAGCAAAATATGAAGTAATCTAGTCTCAAAATGCTTCTGGTATAATAAAGAAGCTGTTGGAACTTCCTAACATTACTCGACTACTATAAAGTAAATTGTATGAAAGTAACTGTACTTCAAGGGAAGTGTGTACTGATGGTGGTGGAGCTAGTTAACATTAATTAGGAACAGAAAGTAATGACAACAGGAAATCTTGCTAATAAAGCGTTAAAAAAAAAAAAACTGACAAAATTTCTCAGTACTGGAGTTTTGTTTCAGAAAAATACAAAATTTCAAGTCATACAAAAAAAAAAAAAGGAATAATAAGAATTTTTTTTTTTTAAATTCAATTTTTATCTTCATTGATTAGTTAATATTATATTCTTGAATTGCATGACACTCAGACTGTATAGAACAAGCATCAAATACATTGGTTCATAGATTATATACTTATGATGTGAACTGCACTATAATTCTTACTAATGGAAATTATAAAAGGAAAATGACTAAAAAGAAAAACAAAAATAAAGAGAGAAAGAATTAAATAAATATCTTATTTTGCTTCCAGGCGAAACAAAATAATATTATAAGACTTTCATTATTGTTGCTAAGATGCAGGGAGTGGGAGTAATTAAAATTTCAATTCATATAGAAAATGATTCATTTGAATATTTGCTTTTTTTGCTTGTTTATTTTTTATATAATTTAAATTTTTGATATTCTCATTAAAAATTAAGTTTAAAAAAGAAATTTTTAAACTGAAGTAAAAATAAATATTTTTTCAAGATAAAACAAATCATATAATGGAATATTATTATTAGTTGAAATGATGCTTCAGTAGCAAACTGAAATCATACAAATGATATTCACGAAAAAGCAAAAAACCAAAACAAACTGTGAGCATTTCTTTAAATGATTAAATAGTGCTTCAAAGAATTCTCAAATCCTATTTTAGCATCACCAAAAACAAGAGAAAGCACAAGAAGATAAATGGCAAGATAATTTTATTACCGTTTTGTTTGTTTAGCCATATCAAGGAAAGACAGCACCTGATGACCTGCTGCAGACTTAGGTGAGGAAGAGACCGAGTTATACTTAGACCAGAGGTGTGACCTCCACCACCTTTACCATGAGCACCAGTACCATCACCACCACCTTAACCACTACCACCAATGCTTGCAACAGAATAAACTCTGGCCGGTCAAGAATTTGGGCCTGGAGATCTCCATTTCCGGCGACTTCGAGGGCCACCTCAAGTGGTGTTGGGCGTCAACAAAGAGCCCTTGACTACAACAAGATGACCAAAGTTTTTTTTTTTTCGAAGGTCTGAGGTCTCCCGCCCCTAAGCCCTAGACCATCACCTAATCACCCTTACCCATCTTGTTGCTTAACAACAACAACAACAGAATAAACTCTGCTAAAAGCAACTTTGAGCCTAACAGCTGAAGTGAAACTGAGCTAATGGTTTGAATCTACCATCCAAGAAATATAGGAATGGTCCTGCTCATAAGCCTCTCATAGACAAGTTCCATCTCCCAAATCTTCACTCAGAGAGCTTTGGTCAACCCAAGGCTATACTTGAAAAGACACCGGCGGAAAAGTAGTGGTGTGCAATGAGATTGAACCTGAAATGACTGTATTTGCAGAGAAAGCAAGCTACTTTAAGTACACAGTACTGCCAACACCCGCTGACAGGGTTAGAAGAATTGCTATTACAGCAAAACATTGAAATAAATTCTAGCCAATAGTCTCTTGTAAGCAAACAAACTAAAAACAGATTTCAGCCTACAATGTACCAGATATATATTAAGTTTACAATGCATAGAAATGAAAACAGGGGTAAACAAGTAAAACATTAGGTCAAACAATAGATAGCTTCTGTTTTTATTTTGTTAATTCTTTTTCTGTTTTCTTTTTGTTTGTTTTTTTTTTCTTCCTTCTTCATTTACTTCAACCTAATAATTTTGTCTGAGCTAAATAATGAAGGTAAATATTACTCGAAGCAATAATACTGCCAACATTTGAACATTTGCTGTTTTTGTCATTTTGTCTATGTAGAATTAACTCTGTCTCTCTGTTTCTCTCTCTCTCTCTCTCTCATATATATATATATATAATATATATATATATATATATATATATATATATATATATATATATATATATATAGATAGATAGATAGATAGATAGATAGATAGATATATACATATATATATATATATCCAAATATACATACATTGCTGACAAACCCTTAGAAGATCTCTTTCATCAAAAGGTAGGTTGATGAGTTCAATTAGTGTGGTTAATGTAGAACATGAAGAATTGACAATTATTGAGTTGCAATAACATCATTTACAGGAAGATTTGCACTTAGTGGCAGACTTCAGAAGAAAAAAAAAAACACAAAAAAGAATTATACAAAAAGTATGTAGAAAATGTGATTAGAATAAAAAAAGAAAAGGTATAAAAAAGTTTGTGAAGTGGATTAATTATTTTGCTGCGAGGAACAAATGTTCTAATGTTTTTGGGCAGAACCCTTTGTGGAAGAGAAACGGTATGTTTACATGCGGTAGCACTGTATGGATGGATAGACAGATATAGATGCACTGACAGACAGACAGATAGATAGCTGCACCGACAGACCAACAGACATAGACAGATTCACTGACAGACAGACAGAATATGAGGAGGAGGAGGAGGAGGAGGAGTAGGGGTAATTTAATAAGGGAAACTAGATATTAGCAGGGGGACAACAGCAAAAGCCAACACATAAAACAAAATCTGGCAAATTTATTTAAAAAAAAAATAATTAGTGGTGGTGTTAAGATGAGGAGAAGAGAGGAAGAACACACAAACACAACACACAAACACATTATGTATGTATACATTTATCCTCATCACTATTTAACATTCACTTTTCCATACTTGCTAGCCCTCACCTGCTTACAAACAACGAAATATTTCCTCATGGCCAGACTGGAAATGAATACCATTTCTTGTATGATGGTTATGCTTGTTTACAACCATCACATGATGATGTCAACAAAATGGTACACAAACACACACACACAAAATGGGCTTCTTCGTTTTTTATTTACTAAATCCACTCATAATTGCTTTGGTTGTGCTGGGGCTATAGTGGAATACACTTGCCCAAGGTTCCATGCAGAGGACTGCACTCAACTGTATGGTTAGTGGGAAGCATTCTTAACCACACAGCCAAGCCTGTGCCTACATATCAATCTATGTGTGTATGCATGCATTCATTTGTGCATACGTGCCTTGAATTTTCATGACCCTAAGAAGCAGAGAGTGGTGTTAGGTTCTTTGGGTCATATCGAAAACATGGCTACCTCTCTAATGCTGGTGCCATAAAAAATGCATTCAATACACTCTGTAAAGTATAACATTATAAGGACCATTTAGTTTTGAGTACATGACAACTCTTCAAATGCTGGTGCCACGGATAAAAATATTGGTACACTTTATAAAGTGGCTGGTACTAGGAAGTGCACACACCAATAGAAACCAAGCCTAAAATGAAACACCAGCAAGACAGGGGCCTTTCACCAGTCTAAGGGAGCAGCACTCTTCAATGTGCTGTCTCTCACCATAGTAACTTATGCAACACATGCTTGTTTGGAAAGTAGACATAAAACACGATGATGGAGATGATGATGATGACAATGATGGAGTCAATGATCATACACAACATTTTATCTTCCTTGGATGCAGGCTTCCTCTTAAGACTTTTGACTTCTTTAAAGCCATATAATTTATTCCAATTTAGAAAGTTTTTATGCTTACTATTTGCCAACACAGGCCATTGCTACTTTCCTTGGATTCCACTATGTAATTCTGTGCAAAGAATAACACACGAAACCGTTGGAATATTTTAACCAGCAGAAGCCATCAGCATTTCTCATGATGTCATGTATATCCGGAGATAACAATCATTTTATGTCTTCGTTACATTGATAGCAGTGCCACACTGTGATTATCTGAAACCAGATATCGATGACTTTGTAATTACCAATTCTTGAATTCCATTTGTTTGGCATTCGATTTGATTTTGAGATTGTGTGCTCGGACTAAAAATAATTGCACTACGTGGAAAGTCATTGCAGCCAATAAAAACACATACACTTTTAATTTAATGTTATTTTTGTAATAACCATTCTTCTATTATTTCTGTTCTTTATACTGGTTTCAATCATTGGAGTACAACCCACACTGGAACATTGTCTTCAAGGAATTAGTCGATCATATAGGAGCAGGTGTGGCAATAAGTTTGCTTCCCAACCACATGGTTCTGGGTTCACTCCCACTGCTAGACACATCGGGAAAGTGTCTTCTATAGCCTTGGGCCCACCAAAGCCTTGTGAGTGGATTTGGCAGATGAGAGAAGCCCATCATATAAGTGTGTTTGTGTGCATGCACATGTGTTTGTCCAAGTAAAAGATAAAAGATATCACACTTATTTTTAAGTTTGTTACTTATTTTACTGACCCCTTTTTTTCAAACGATTAATTTACAGGGCATAAGCATAAAACACACACAGAGGCTTCCTCACAGTCACCAGCAATCAAATTTAATTTGCATCGAGCTTGTGCCTACAAAAGCCATGCCTAATGGAAATTAAATAATAAAATAAATGTGCAGAAATATTTCTAACAGCTACACCTTGTTATAATTACTGAGTTTTTCAGTGATAGGACAAATTAAAATTTTAAGAAACTTCATATCGTTATCTTACAACCAAAACACTTTTCAAGGAGTGTCTTTAATGTACATGTCTGAGAGTGATGGAACTGACAATAAAACCAGTGTTTGGCGAATAACTCTGTAATTAAACAACAGGATGTGCCCCGTTTAGTTCATAAGTGTACATAATTGTATAATGGACTTCAAAATGTTTCAACATTAGAAACAGACTTGCAACTACTTACATAAGTTTTATTGTGATGGGGAACT
>NC_043020.1:177500-227500 GCF_006345805.1 Octopus sinensis | reverse complement strand
ATGTTTTGCTTGGAAACAGGTATGGGCTGCTAAGGAAAGGCATCCAGCTATAGAAAATCTACCTCAGTAAGCTCTGTTTAACCCATGCAAGCATGGGAAAATAGACACAGAAACAATCATGATGGTATACATATTTCTTTACTGCCCACAAGGGGCTACACAGAGAAGGGACAAACAAGGACAGACAAAGGGATCGAGTATATCGACCCCAGTGCGTAACTGGTACTTATTTAATCGACCCCGAAAAGAAGAAAGGCAAAGTTGACCTTGGTGGAATTTGAACTCAGAAAGTAGCGGCAGACAAAATACCTATTTCTTTACTACCCACAAGGGGCTAAACACAGAGGGGACAAACAAGGACAGACAAATGGATTAAGTCGACCTCGGCGGAATTTGAACTCAGAACGTAGCAGCAGACGAAATACCACTAAGCATTTCGCCCGGCGTGCTAACGTTTCTGCCAGCTCGCCGCCTTATATGATGATGGTATACTAATGATGCAATGATAGACATTGAAACAATGATGATGATATACTTGTGCCAAACTAAGAAGCCTTTATTATGCAGAAGTGCAAGGAACTGTATCTACAGAGTCCATGATCCTCGGAGAAAGAACTAGTATTCCTCTGCAATATTTAAAACTTTATTAGCTTTGATGTTCAATCTATTATTATTATAATTCTTTCTTTTGCAGTTTTTAAGATATAAAAGTTTAATCTCAATATTTAAACAGTCAGCTACAAAGCTCGCACCACCACCACTACCACCACCACCACAACGACCGACCAGAACAACAACAACAATTACAGTCAGCATCATTATCAACATGTTAAACTAACACCACCAGCAACAAACAACATCTGCTAAGAAAACCCATTTGTTAAAACCCATTTTCTTATATTGCTAGCTAGGTATATTTGAAGTATATTTAAGTGGAAATAAAGCCAAAAGCTTTATTGATGTTGTGTGTGGTTATGACGGTGTGAGGGGGATATATTTTTTCCTGTTTCCTTTCTTTTCTTTTCTCTTTTTTTCACCTTGTTGAAACCGCAATAATTGTTGGGTTATGTTAGAGAGTAGTGTAATAATTGAGAAGAAAAGCTGGAAGCCATATTGGATTGAACCTTTATTGTATTGGGAATAAATGTTTCAAGTATTTTGGAGAGTTCAGTCCTGTATAATAGATCAGTGGGATGTTGCCAATCAGATTCCTTGGTTCTGGTTGTAATGTCTTAGGTTTGTATTTGGTTTTGACAAACCATGCTGCGCCCAAGTGTGGTGTGTGTATGCATGTGTGTGTGTATGTGTGTACACATACATACACACACACACACACTACTTGGACCAGCATGCATTGTTAAAACCAAATATATATACATATATGCATGTGTGTGTGTATATAGTCACAGATGTGTGTGTCTGTGTGTGTGTGTGTATATATATATGTCATAGATAGATATAGATATATGTATATGTGTGTGCGCATATATATATATATGTATAGTGGGTGATGTGTGTGTGAGTATATATATACAGAGTGTCCCAAAACTTTGACATCATTTGAGATAATTAGGTGATGAAATGATGTAAACGTTTTGGGACACCCTGTATATATATATATATATTTCTTTACTACCCACAAGGGGCTAAACACAGATGAGACAAACAAGGACAGACAAAGGGATTAAGTCGATTACATTGACCCCAGTGTGTAACTGGTACTTAATTTATCGACCCCGGAAGGATGAAAGGCAAAGTCGACCTCGGCGGAATTTGAACTCGGAACATAACGGCAGACGAAATACGGCAACGCATTTCGCCCGGCATGCTAACGATTCTGTCAGCTCGCCTTATATATATATATATAAAAGCATGTGTGTGTACATGTATGTATGTATGTATGTATAAAATATTGCTTCCTTCCTTCTGGGTCCTCAGTTCTAATTCAACCAAGAGTTAACTTTTATATGTCACATAGAATCACTCATGCTGTGTCATGCTAAAAACACCCAGCACAAATTGTAAATTGGTTGGCATTAGGAAGGGCATTCAGCCGTAGAAACCAGGAAACCGGGCCCATGAGCCTGGCTAGGCTTGAAAAGGGCACATAAATAAATAAATATTTCTATCATATTGCAATGTGATGTGAGGGAGATTTGGCCCCTTTCCTGGCATTTGAATATAACTATGGAGAATCACTCTCACTTTATGCATTCATGTTGTTGAAGCATGCATTTGTGACCCCAAGTTGTTATTTTAAAACCATTTTTTCCTTCAGCTATGTCTATTTCTAATCAAAGTGTAGTGTGTTTTCTGTCAAGGTGAATGACTACACTGTCTACCCTAACTGGCTTGTTATATGTGTTAATATTGAAGTGGCTGTGTGGTAAGTAACTTGCTTACCAACCACATGGTTCCGGGTTCAGTCCCACTGCGTGGTACTTTGGGCAAGTGTCTTCTACTATAGCCTTGGGCCGACCAAAGCCTTGTGAGTGGATTTGGTAGATGGAAGCTGAAAGAAGCCCATCGTATATATGTGTGTGTGTGTGTGTTTGTGTGTTTTTATCTCCCCGTAACTTAGCGGTTCGGCAAAAGAGACCGATAGAATAAGTACTAGGCTTACAAAGAATAAGTCCTGGGGTCGATTTGTTCAACTAAAAGCAGTGCTCCAGCATGGCCACAGTCACATGATTGAAACAAGTAAAATAGTATAAACATGTACTTATGATGTAGCTGATTGCTTTGACAAGGGTTTTGCAGTTGAAGGTGGATAAGAAGAATTGTCATTTCAATTTTATTTTAATGTTTACTGAAGTGATATTTTACTTTGAGTTGTTGCTGCCATTATTTAACCCTAGGTCACCTACAGTTGAGCATATCTATGACCAAATGCATTCATGCTATGATTATGTCTTTGTTTTATGAATAACATACTGGCCTCTGTGCCAGTGGCATGTAAAAAGCACCATCCGATCGTGGCTGTTGCCAGCCTCACCTGGCCTCCGTGCTGGTGGCATGTAAAAAGCACTATCCGATCGTGGCCCTTTGCCAGCCTTGTCTGGCACCTGTGCTGGTGGCACATAAAAAGCACCCACTACACTCATGGAGTGGTTGGTGTTAGGAAGGGCATCCAGCCATAGAAACATTGCCAGATCAGACTGGGCCTGGTGCAGCCTTCTGGCTCCCAGACCCCAGTTGAACCGTCCAACCCATGCTAGCATGGAAAGCGGACGCTAAACGATGATGATGATGATACTCAAGATTGCATAACAAAGTGTCCTTTTTTTTTTTTAAGACAGTCTTTGAAAGGTAATTGACTTTATTTCTAGCAAAAAGTCTAGGGAGTGCAAAAATGTTCTACCATTGGCTTACTTAGCACAGAAATGAAGAGAGAGAGAGGTGAACTTGGAGAGAGAGACTGAGAAAGGGAGAAAGTCAGACTTGGGTGAGGTGAGAAAGAGAGATGATGATGATAGACATAGAAAGAGGAAGGAGTGAGAGACAAAGATAGACACAGATGGAGAGAGACGAAGGCAGACATACTGTGATGAGCAGTTGGATGCTTGCAAATTATATACACTCTGTAGTTAGCAATAACAAATGAACAGCAGAGAAATTTGTTATTGTCAATGAGATAATTTGTTACATGAGCAATGACAAGCACCCACCTGGGGATGCAACACAAGTCAATAAGGAAGCCCAGTTTAGTAAACTACAGCAGTAATCTAAATTTACATTTGTAATTAATATATAGCGCTGGGAGTTAACTGAGAACTGCACACGTAACCAAATACTAAAATCCAGTCTGAGATGATTGATGGTGACAGAAAGGTGAGTCAGGTGAGGGTGAGGGCGAGTGCTGTTGGATTCAATAAAAGTGGGTGGGATGAGCAGAGAGTAAAAAGACTAAAACAGTATTGAGGTTAGATCACAGCGGACAAGTGTGAGATTAATTTGATTGGTCTGCAGAGAAAACAGCAAGAAATTTGTGAGAAAACAGTGAGAATTCAAACAGCGATATACCACTGAGCTATTATCTCAAGACAGTCAGGTGATGGAGTATGACAACTAATTTGTTATGTAATTCCAAGTTACTCTTTTACTAGGTTCACTCACTGGACTCCAGCCCATGCTGGGGTACTACTCTGAGGAGTTAGTCAATCTAATAAATGTAGTATTTATATATTTTTTTAAAAGTCTGGTACTTGTTTTGTTAGTCTCTTTCTCTCACACTGCTTAGTCATGAGGCTGTAAATGGTGAGAGACAAATATAAACATGCACACGGACATGGGCAGGCAGGTGGACACGGACACACACACATGCATGCATGCACACACAATGACCTTGTATTTTGAGGGTATGCCATGAGACGTCATCGCTACTGTCTCTTTTCTTTCTTTCTAGCTAGGGCAGCCATGCATCTTCTTTACAGAAAGATACCTGTTCCTGTCCCCAGAATTATACTTTAACTGCTCAGCACATGGCACAAAGCCACCTTCCTCAATATCAAATCTCCACACAATCGAGGGGTCTTATCTTGCAAGTTACTCAATGACATCACTAGTGCCAGCGTTACAAAGGAAGGCACCCAGTACATACTGTAAAGTGGTTGGCATTAGGAAGGCCATCCAGTGAGAGAAACTATGACAATAGTAGACATTGGAGTTCAATGCATTGTCCTCTGTCTCGTCAGATCCTATTGAACTATTCAACTCTGAAAACAAGAATTAAACAATGATGAATAGACACACACACACACACACACACACACAGGGTCTTTGTCTACCAAAGTCACTCACAAAGGTTTAGCTGGCCTAAGGATTTAATACAAGACACCTATCCAAAGTGTAGCAGAGGGACTAAAACTAGGGTCACAAAGCAAACTTCGTAATCCCATAACCACGCGTAACACTACTACGGATGAATGCGATGGTGATAATGTTAGCAATGGTCATTAGTGAGAGAAAATGCTAAAACTATTTTGAAATAGTAACTTTGAACGCTACCCTATAGAAAAGAATAAGACAATGTTCTAGTGCTATTATTACATACATTTGGTGGACATTAAATTGATAATGATGATGGTTTTAAATGGAATGAGTGAAACATTTTTGTTTTTCTTTATATTTGTTTCAGTCTTTAGACTGCAGATTTCTAGTATACAGCTTTGAATTTTTAGTTACATGACATGATCCCCAATACATTTATTTATTTATTTCATCCCTGGTACTCACTCTATCAATCTCTTTTGTCGGACCACTAAGTTATGGGGATATAAACACACCATTAACAGCTATCAAGTGGTGGTGGAATGGGGGGGACAAACACAGAAACACACACACATATATATGGGCTTCTTTCAGTTTCCATCAAGCAAATCCACTCGGAAGGCTTTGGTTGGCCTGAGGCTATAGTGTAAAAAACACTTGCCCAAGGTTCCACAATGTAGTTGGAAGCAATCTTCTTACCACACAGCCATATCTGTACCTACTTAAAAGATTTTCATATAAGAGGAAAGTGCATATGGTTGGGCTTAACTCCGTGGTCCCAGTCAGTATACTACAATAGCTGCTCCACTCAAAAAAACCATATATCAGTAATAAATATATATCACAATTTGAAATATTTATTTCCTGGTCAATTGTCTGAAGGATAATATAAATAATATATACGTTGAGTTTTCGATTTTCTTCTCTACTTTCTCAGTCAATTGTCTTATGAATAAATAATATTCTCCATAATAGAATTATGTCTTCAATTTCGTTCCATAGTTTATCAGTCAATGAATAATATAAATGTTGTGTGTGTTTTATAATAGACTCTGCCTTCAATCTTGCTCCATAGTTTAACATTACATACACAGACAGAAACAGAACGTTATAGCTTATTCAGTCAATAAAAGGTATTTCTTTAGAAATTAGATATAACAACTTGAAATATACACATGCTGTTCCCTAGTGGACAATTATTACAAGGAAGATAATCATTTCGCCATAATATTTGGTGGAATTACAAATTTGAAATTAAAGAATAAGGAAAAAGATACACGGAATACACATGATTAATTTTCTTTCTTTCTTGCTTGCTTATTTATTATGAAGTTCTTGAAATTTCAAGTCAGTAGACATCATGTATAGCACTCTTTCACTCTTATTAGAAATCCCCAGCATGATAGAACCGAATATATATTGATTAAACATTTTATGAAATAAGACATTTCTCATACATGGAAAATAATTACAACCTGGAAGAAATTTGCTTTTTCCCCTCTTCACTGAACATTAGCAGTTTAACAATCAAGAGAAAAGGGAGAGAAGATCCTTAATGTCTTCATACAGGGTAACTGTTTCCGGAGATTTCTACCTTGTGAAGGTACCTGGCAGAAACGTTAGCACGCCGGGCGAAATGCATAGCCGTATTTCTTCTGCCATTATGTTCTGAGTTCAATTTCCACCGAGGTCGACTTTGCCTTTCATCCTTTCGGGGTCGATAAATTAAGTACCAGTTACGCACTGGGGTCGATATAATTGACTTAATCCGTTTGTCTGTCCTTGTTTGTTCCCTCTGTGTTTAGCTCCTTGTTGGTAGTAAAGAAATTGGTACCTTACAGAAGCCAATATTTTAGTTTTAACTACAAACAAAATTCCCAAGTCATTTTTGATATTCTTTGAGATGTAAGTATAGGTTTCCAGCTGCTATTATATAATAGTAATTCCTCATTAAGATTTACAGTGGGCAATGGTGCCCACTGAATGATGTGTAAAAGCCCATAATGATGTATAAAAAATATGAGGAAAGAAAACATGCATTTGTCATGCAATACTATTTTTTCTCAACCTAGTTGGGTAATGGCCATGGCTTTTGCAAGCCTTCCTAGACTGGTGAAGCCTAGAGGGAAATCATCAATTCAAAAGGCTTTTAAGAAGAAAGATTGAATAAAGTAGGTTTTTTTTTTAGTCAGCCATTTACAGGATGAAACAAAATGTATTCTACTGATATGAAATCCAGACTTTATAGCAAGAAATTTAGAAATATTAACTCTTTTGATGCCATATTTTTTTTTATTAAACTACACAACTTTTAATTTTTATTAAAATTAATTTCGAAAATAAGGAAGAATTTAGTAAAATAATTTTGTCAAGATTAAGCAGGTGTTTGGAATTTAAATTAACATAAAGTTGAGATGGGAGGTTTTAATTTAGATCGTTTTAAAACAGGAAGTTTGGAGCAGAGAACCAGGGGTGGTCTCAAGCGGGTTGATATCAAAAGGTTTAATTCTTTCATACGAATCTTAGGAAAAAGAAACCTCAGTTTTCTACTCTCGGATTTTGAATTTGCAATGATATTTTAACCTTCTCAATGCTAACAAAATTTTCTGGGTATTTCATAGAATGTAACACTCAGCAAAGCCAAACATTTCCAAATCAGCTGGCATTTGGTGTTCTATGGAAGGCTTTTCATGCAACTGTATTGCATGAGAGGCTTTTAGAAGGTCAGAGAAGCATGAAAAAATTGATATTTTCTATGATATAACTCCTGTCAAAAGCCCCACCCCCCATCCCCATCTCTTAGTAAAGTTATTTGAATCAATTGCAAACATTTTAATGGAATTTTATTTTATCAATGGTGGGGAAAATGGAACAAACTTCAGTTAAATTTGAACACAAAATGGATTTTTTTTTTTTTTTTTTTTTTGCTTTCATTTTCCCAATTTTCAGCTTTGAATAAAATATTCAGTATTTAACATATGCAGTCTGAGAAATCTGTGATAGGATGACAATTTGAATATAGCATGAAGTAATTCACTCCGAAATAGAGTAACACAAAATAGAATATTATTTTTAACCGACCAAAGTTAAATAAAAAGCAGCATCTATTTCCAGAAGGTATCTCTCAGAAATTAGGTTCCCCATCTGATGTCAAATACAATTTCAACCTTCAGTAATCTGTCACCTACAGACTGCTTTCTCACTGACAGACACTGTTGTTTCTAAATCTAGCAAACAGGATATATTGCTGCTTCCATTCCTCCCTCTCTCTCTTTCTCTTCCTCTCTCTCTCTTTCTCTCCCTCTCTCTCTCTCTTTCAGTCTCTCTCTCTCTCTCTGCAGAGGCCAGAAGTTCATGGGCTGAAGCCATCATCTAACCATTGCACATCGCTCTTAGTTGCTGCCAATGAAGAACAATGCTTCTCCCGGCTTGGTGGTCAGGAGTTCAAACCTCACTATTTATATTTTGTCACTGATCAATACAAATAAAACTGTCAGCATCGGTTTATCGGTTTGTCCAGTGGTGGTGGGGGCTCGGGGTGGAAGGGGTTAACGCCACGACCACTCCTACATCGTTAGTTAACAGAAGGGAAAAACACATAGCTGTAAAAAGAAATCACACCCATGGAAAGATACCAAAATGATAGGGGAGAAAGGAAAAGAAAAGAAAAAAAGAAAAGTTATCACATTTGAGTTGAATAAAAAAAAAATGATTTATGAAAGGAATCACTTCAACAATTCATAATGAAATATGTATATTTTCAAAAGAAACTGAAAAATAAATTACAGCATAAATTTCATTTTGGAATCCAAATAGCTGTCTGGTTAACCCTTTCGTTACCAACCTGGCTGAAACCGGCCCTGGCTCTGTAGTACAAATGTATTGTTTCTATTGGTTTTGAATTAAAATCTTCCACCAAACCCTAGTCATAATTTATGTTCCTAACACTAACTTAATGATAACTAAGTTATTTTACTAAATTCTTTGTTAAATTTAAAGTAATTGAAAGAAACACAGAGCATCTCAAAATAAATACAGTAATGAAAGGGTTAAGAAGCTTCCTTTGTAACTATGTGGTTTTAGGTTCAATCCCACATTGCAGAACGTAGGCCCGTTAGAAATAGCAGCCAAATCTCTATTGAATCATACACTACTGTCCCAATAAAACAGAATATATGAGATAATGTAATCCATTCTCTAAAATTATAGGAAGGTTACAGCTGAAGTGACTGTCCACAGGTTTGTTGAAGTTGACTTAAGGTTTGTTGAAGGTTTGTTTATTAAAGTTTGTTGAAGTTGACCGAAGATTAAACCTGAGGAGGGAGACTATGTGGTTAGCTGGCCTGTTAGAAATAGCAGCCAAATATCACTTGATACACACTCTACTGTCTTAATAATAAAATACAAGGACATATGATATGAGACAATGTAATCCATAGTATTCTCTAAAATGATAGGATGCTTACATCTGAGATGACTTTGATCACAGATTTGTTAATCAAAGCTGAACCCGGGGTTAAACAACAACAACAGCAACAACAAGTGTTTTAAGGAGATAAGTCACTTCATCTTGTCTACATATCAAACTATCCTTTCTAAGAAATGCATCGTTGGTTTAAGCAGCAACCCTATCACATTAATACAGTGGAAGAAATCATGCAACATCACTAAATCCGGTTGCAGCATCAAAAGACATGCGCTCATAACTTAAAATTTTATGGATTCAGAAACAGGGGAGAAGGGAGGCGGTGGAGGGGTATTTCCTGGATGAGGGAACAGCATTATCTGTGTAAGGTTGATGCAATTAATAATGTTCGTTTTGAATTCAGGCAGATTAGTAGACGTCAGAGGGAAAACATGGACAGAAATGTTTCATGATAATCATTATTGTCATACAGGACTCTTTATACTGTGCAAAAGTTCCCTTCTCTTTATGGATTGAATAATAATCCATTCTACTACAGGCACATGGCCTGAAATTTCTGGGGAAGGGTCTAGTCAATTACATCAACCCCAGTGATCAACTGGTACTTATTTTATCGACCCTGAAAGGATGAAAGCAAAGCTAACCTTGGCGGAATTTGAACTCAGGACATAGAGGCAGATGAAATGCCACTAAGCATTTTGCCCAGTGTGCTAATGCTTCTGCCAGCTCACTACCTTTATAATAATAATAATAATAATAATAATAAAAATAATAATAATAATAATAATAATAATAATAATAATAATAATAATAAAAATAATAATAATAATAATAATAATAATAATAATAATAATAATAATAATAATAATAATAAAAATAATAATAATAATAATTTCTTACGTAGACACAAAGCTTCAAATTTTAGGGAGGGGTTGTAAGTCAAGTAATCAACCCTAGAAGTTGACTGACACATAATCCTTTCTACTCCATGCACAAAGCCTGAAATTTTTGAAGGGAAGGAGTGTGTTGAATACATTAACCCCAGTACTTGACTGGTACTTATCTTATTGACTCCGAAAAGACAAGAGGCAAAGTTGACCACAGCAGAATTTGAACTCAGGACGTAAACATTTTGTCTAGTGTGCTAAAGATTTTGTCAGCACACTGACACAGAATACCTGCCAAAATGATGTCAAGAAAGGCCCCTACATTAACTAATATCTAGTCAGATGAAAGTAGAAAATGAAAATTTGCAGATCTGGTAGCAGAGGACTTGAAATTGAAGTTTAAGAATTCTTGAATGCAACATGGGATCAAAGCTTTCCACTAAAATGTCAAAAGCATATAATAAAGCGAAATATAGTGGAGAATAAGTGGTGGTCACTATCTTTTATCTTTTACTTGTTTTAGTCACTGGACTGTGGCTATGTTGGGGTGTTACCCTGAAGCATTTTAGTTGAACAAATCAATGTGGGTATTTATATTGGTATTTATTCTATCAGTTTCTTTTGGCAAACAAAAAAACACACACACATGTATGACAGGCTTCCACACAATTTTCATCTACCAAAGTTACTCGCAAAGTATTGGTTGACCAAAGGCTATAGTAAAAGACACTTGCCCAAGGTGCTGCACAGTAGGAGCAAACCCAAAACTGTGTGGTTACAAAGCAAGCTACTTAACCGCACAGGCATACCTGTGCTGTGCCTATGATGGAGAAGACACTCAACTATATTGTCTCTGCTTAGTCTTAGCCAAAGTATGACAAAGTTTAGGACTACATACATTGAAAATTATGTAGAAAGGAAAAAAATCCAAGCTGTGTCCTCCTCAAGCACATCTGCATATGCCAGTGTTACATTAAAGTATGTAGCTGTTGTCGTCGTATTGATATGAGGTACATATTAGAATTGAAAATTATGGAAATATTGTTCACAGAATTATATAACAAAGCAGAAATCTGGAAAAAGTTTTGGCATTATTTATTCACATTATACATGTTTTATTTGCTAATGCGAATCACAAAATCGTACATGTTGAATAAACATGTAAGAAATTTCCTACTAGAAATTCTTCAGACGGAGAATCAAATACATTGTTATACATTGAAAGCTATATCAATATTATGAAATATCAACAAAGAAGCCATATGGACATATACCAGAAAAGCTTTCAGGAAAGTATAAAGCATGCATACACTCAGATATACCAATACAGGCAGGGGGAACAGGGTTACTCAAAACAGACGTTGTTTTCTAAGACCACCAGGAAAGAAAGTGCCTCTTAACTAAGGTATCAGCCCCAACTGATGCTAAAGCTTCTCTCAACAGGATGGTAAGATTATCCAGATGTAAAGATGTAGAAATGCACACAGATAACCTGGATGTGGAGGCTGGAAGCATAAATAATACCTATCATAATAGGTGCCTTGGGATGATAAAAAAAATATTCAGATAAATACATAACCAAAGCCCCCTAGACTTACCGATATGCATAGCATAGAGAAGCTATCACTACTAGTCACACTATACATACATTAAAATTAGAATATTTCCAAATATGAAAACAACAAAACCAAATCAAAACAAAAAAGAAACAAATTTGCACATACTCAAAGAACACAGAGCTGTGCTTTGAAGACAGCTTTGCAGCAGCAGCAGTAGTAGTAGTAGTAGTAGTGGTTGTGGTGGTGGTGGTGGTAGTAGTAGTAGTGGTGGTGGTAGCAGTAGTAGTGGTTGTGGTGGTAATAGTAATATTATAGTAGTAGTAGTAGTAGTAGTGGTGGTGGTGTGGTGGTGGTGGTAGTAGTAGTGGTAGTATTATAGTAGTAGTAGTAGTAGTAGTGGTGGTGGTGGTGGTGGTGGTGGTAGTAGTAGTAGTATTATAGTAGTAGTAGTAGTAGTAGTAGTAGTGGTAGTATTGTAGTAGTAGTAGTAGTAGTAGTAGTAGTAGTAGTAGTATTATAGTAGTAGTAGTAGTAGTAGTAGTAGTAGTAGCAGCAGTAGTAGTAGTGGTGGTGAGGATGATTTATATGAGAGGAGTCTTAGAAATAGAAAATTATTATCAAACAACTGCAATAGAACTAAGAAAATATTTGAGAGGCAATAAAGGTAGATTATATAAGTTAGGCAACAGGGGAATATACGTATCTAAGAAACAACAACCACAACAATAACAACAACAACAACTTCTCTTTTGCTGGAGATGATAAAGAATTAATTAAGCACCGTATAGATAGAGATTGTCAACATAGAAGCAGTTGAGGATAAGAACAGTCCTACAAAAGTAAAAAAGCAAAGAAAATAAAAATACCACATGAAACAAAAGAGTTTTGCAGATAGGAGAGTAAAGGGAGGAGGCAAGACAAATCTCTGGGGGGTCAGTATCTGACAAGACTAGACACAAGCAGAGTAAATATGAAAAGCAACTGAAAATAACTTAGCAGTGCTGGTTTAAAAGTTCAGACAGAAGTCTTTATAAATGCTTCAAAAGACCAGAGATTACGAAGAACGGAGACGACCTCAGGGAGCCTCGATGCAGTAACTCCACTTGCTAGAAAAAAAAACATCTGACCAACCTCACTCCAGTCACACCCCTACTGTTTTTATCATCACTGTTGTCAATGTTTTAACCCTTTCGTTACCAACCCCGGCTGAAACCCGGCTCTGGCTCTGAGTACAAATGTCTTGTTTTCATAAGTTTTGAATTAAAACCTTCCACCAAACCTTAGTCATAATTTATCTTCCTAACACTAGCTGAATGATAACTAAGTTATTTTACTAAATTCTTTGTTATATTTAAAGAGGAGTGGCTGTGTGGTAAGTAGCTTGCTAACCAACCACATGCGTGGCATCTTGGGCAAGTGTCTTCTGCTATAGCCCCGGGTCGACCAATGCCTAGTGAGTGGATTTGGTAGACGGAAACTGAAAGAAGCCTGTCGTATATATGTATATATATATAAGTGTGTGTGTATATGTTTGTGTGTCTGTGTTTGTCCCCCTAGCATTGCTTGACAACCGATGCTGGTGTGCTTACGTCCCCGTCACTTAGCGGTTCGGCAAAAGAGACCGATAGAATAAGTACTGGGCTTACAAAGAATAAGTCCCGGGGTCGATTTGCTCGACTAAAAGGCGGTGCTCCAGCATGGCCGCAGTCAAATGACTGAAACAAGTAAAAGAGTAAAGAGAGTAAAAGAGTAATTGAAAGAAACACAGAGCATCTCAAAATAAGTACAGTAACGAAAAAATTAATGTCCTCACTTCCATGCTTGAGTGCCTCAAGTACTTTTGCATTATGAGTTCAAATCTGGCTCAAAGCTGACCCTGCCCATCATATCGATTTCAAATTTTGGGAGAGGTGAGAAAGTCGATTACATCAACCCCAGTATTTGAGTGGTTTTTATTTTATCAACCCTGAAAAGATGAAAGGCAAAGTCGACCTCAGCAGGATTTGAACACAGAACGTGAAGACGGATGAAATACCTATTTCTTTACTACCCACAAGGGGTTAAACACAGCGAAGACAAACAAGAACAGACAAACGGATTAAGTCAAATATATTGAACCCAGTGCGTAACTGGTACTTATTTAAATGACCCTGAAAGGATGAAAGGCAAAGCCGACCTCGGCGGAATTTGAACTCAGAATGTAGCGGCAGCTGAAATACTGCAAAGCATTTCTCTCAGCGTGCTAACGTGTCTGCCAGCTCGCCGGATGAAATACCACCAAGCATTTTGCTTGGCATGCTAACTATTGTGCCAGCTCACCACTTGCAAATCATATCTATGATATGACAGACCCTGCCTATCGTATCATATTCTTCTTTCAGAGTTGATGAACTAAGTACCAGTCAATTAGTTATAGTTGTTAATGCAATCAACTGCTGTTCTTTGGTCACTCCAAATGTGAGGTCTTGGGCCTAACTGGCTTGAAACTTACTTTCCTCTTCAAAGACGGTTGCTTTTTCAAGAGGAAGCTGACAGAGGACATTATCAGTTGCAATCATAATCATTCTAGTTTATTGATTTTAGTGTCAGTTTATTACTGCATAGCACTCTATCATTTATATACTAATAGAGCTCAATATATATCATTTGCAACATCTTGTGGACAGCAAGCAGAGAAATACAAATAATTACATGTGAATAACGAGATAGAGTCATACGCCCATAGACAGGTAGAATGGACAGGTAGATATATACATAATTATAGTCAGACAGACAGACAGACATATAGAAAGAAAGAAAGAAAGATAGATAGATAGATAGATAGATAGATAGATAGATAGATAGATAGATAGATAGATAGATAGATAGATAGATAGATAGATAGATAGATAGATAGATATAGATAGATAGATAGATAGATAGATATAGATAGAGATAGTTATATAGATAGACAGACAAACAGACAGATAGATAGAAAGAGAGATAGATAGATAGATAGATAGATAGATAGATAGATAGATAGATAGATAGATAGATAGAAAGATAGATAGATTGATAGATGATAGATAGATAGATGATAGATAGATAGATGATAGATGACAGATAGATAGACAGATAGATAGATGATAGATGATAGATAGATAGATAGATAGATAGATAGATGACAGATGATAGATAGAGATAGTTATACAGATAGATAGACATAGATAGACAGATATCCAGATAAATAGATAGATAGCTATACAGATAGATATCCAGATAGATAGACATCCAGATAGACAGATACACAGATAGATATACAGATATACAGATGTACAGATGTATATACAGACAGACAAATATACAGATCGATAGATAAATGTACAAACGGACAGACAGACGGATGGATAGATAAATAGGTTAAAGAGGGTGAACATAAATGAAAGGACAGACAACTGACAGAGACAGATAACCAATCATATATTTTATAGTTACTTTTCCTTGAGATTCCAAGTGTCCTAATGTCGGTAATCATATTCATTCACGTTCATAATCTAAAGCAGGAGGATTTGGTAACATTATTCACCATAACTTTGATTTCACATGAACAATACACATATATGCAACACATGCATCTCTATCACTCTTTTTCTTCCTCTCTCTCTCTCTCGCTCTCTCTTGCTCTGATACACACATAAAGAAATTTACGAAGCTATATGAATTCACAAAACCTGACAGTATATAGTAAAAGAAGTTTAACGGGGGTGGAGTGCGGTGGGAGTGGAGTAAAAGGAATAAAGAAAAAAAAAAAGATGCTGAAAGACTTTTGGAAGGAAGCAATAAAATAAACAAGAAAAGAAAAAATAATGCCAAACTGCAGATATCAAATAAAATTTTATATTTGTTTGCATTCGATGTGTGAAGTGTAGAAGAACATAAAGAAAAATAAACGGAGAGAAATAGTTTTAGAGCCTCTTTATATCATTATACGGAGAGATCATAGAATTAGGATCAGAGCTGGTAGACTTGTGGCACAAAAGTAGCCAATTAAACGATACATTTATATTTTAGCTGCAGCCATTCTGGGGACAGACTCTCTTATGCTTTAGGATTTAAAACACAGGCTTCGTTTTAAAGACAGCTTTGAATATGTTTGAGCTGAACTGACAACTATATTGAACATGAGCCAGTGAGCAAGCTTCTGCATAGTCACTTAACCAGCTAGAAATAGTAGCCAGACCTCACCAAAATTACACTTGTATACACTGTCTACCATGAAGGCAAGTGCTTAGTGATTAGGGTGTTGTACTCATGATTGCTAGATCCTAGTTTCAATTCCCAGACCAGGCAGTGTGTCATGTTCTTGAGCAAGGTACTTCATTTCACATTGCTCCAGTTCACTCAGTTGTAAATAACTAAATCTGCAACAGACTGGCATCTTGCACGGGGAGAATGCTGTGATCTTGGTCACTGATACACCATGGAAACTGGTGACCGGTCCTGTGAGTCCCAAGGACTCAAGACAGTAATGTCAAAGGGACTTACTTTTACTTGTTACACACTTTACCAATTAAAAAAGGTGGCATTAGATTATTATTTCGTCTGTATTGTCAACAATGACCAAGGAACATCACATGAGAAGAAGAAGATGGGGTATGGCGTGTCCAGCTGTGGTCAATCAATCTAATGTGTACTTGGAGGCTCTGCCATAAGTTGGGCAGTGATGGTCTGTTGTAAATGAAGGCAAGGCGTTCACTCTGGACTTGTGTACTTCACATGTTCTTTGTAGTCCTGCAATCCTGTTCTGTTCATAGGATGTGGCACCTCTGTTGATGCATCTTCACCAGGCAAGACACTCTTGTGCTTGCATTTCCCAGGTATTAGAGTTGATCTCAAAGCCCTTCAGTGAGGCTTTGAATGTGTCCTTGAAGTGTCTTATCTGTTCACCTTGCATGCACTTGGCTTCTGCCAGTTTGCTGTAAAACAGTCTCTTGAGGAGTTGCATGTCAGGCATTTGAGCAAATTGGCATACTCACTGGACTCATGCTTTCCTCAGCAGTGTGTAAATGCTTGGCAGATCAGCTTGAGAGAGGACCTCCATGTTTTGGACCCTGTCTTGCCAAATAATTTTCAACACCTTTTTTCAGGCAGTTCAAATGCAAGTGGTTTAGCTTTTGGCGTACCGTTTATAAACTACCCAAGTCTCACAGGCATACAGTAGCATAGGCAGTACAACTGCTTGATACACCTTCAACTTAGCATTGGAAAATGTAATCCTAGATATAATAATGTCTGAAAAAAACATGGTATGATCACGACTGCAAGAAGAAGAAGAAGAACAGCAACAACAACACTATACTGAACAGATTAAATGCTTACATAGAAGCCATCTTATTTGTAGGTAGTAAGACACTGGAAAAGTTACAGAATGGCTGAAAAAATCCAATGAAGTCAATTCGCGTAAACCATTAAGAAGTATAAAATATTGATAATCCTAATTCTATGGCATCATTATAAGAACATCAACTATGTCATATCTTTTATTGTAAGAGCGTCTTTGATGTATTTATGCAAGCACTGGCACCTAATGTCATAATACTCTAATCCTGGTGCCTTAGTAAATGCAAATTTAGAACTTTTAGGAATACATTTATATCTTTATATATATCTCGAGCTTCATATGAGTTAGCATTGTAAATCTGACAACTTTGCCATATAACCTGAGTGCTGTTGTTGGTAAATATACCATAATGCCGAGATAATTGAGTTACAAAAAAAAACTGCCACAACAAGGATAAACTCATAACTTACATTATCGACTAACTCGTCCATTTTTATGTCAGATAAACCTTGTCAATTTTCAAGCTGTGTGAATTGTCATTTAGTTCAGCAATGCAACCTCATTCTTTAAAGTGATGTTAGGCTGGTGGAGAGAGAATGATTAGGCAAAGTACACGATACAATGTCTAGAAGACTAGATACAATAAAGAAACTAAGCGAAGGAGGGGGTCATATGAGAGTAGAATGCTGCCAGTTAAAAAAACAGCCTCTGTTTAATTTGTTTTTTTCTTTTAGCTGTGTGGCTTAGAAGCTTGTTTTGCAACAACATGGTTTCAGGTTCAGTCCTACAGGGCAGCACCTTGGACAAATGTCTTCTATTATAGCTCTGGGCAAACTAATGTCTTGTGAGAGAATTTGGTAGATAAAAGCAGTGTGGAAGTCATGTGTGTGTGTGTGTTTTGATTTGTCTCTACCTTACTGTTACTCATTTGTTTGACATACAAGACCAATAAAATGAGTACCACACATAAAAAAAAAAAAGATACATACTGTTTGACTAAAAAATCCTTGGTTGTGGTCTAACGGCTGAAACAAGTAAAAAGGTAAAAGATAGTCCTTAATAATTTTTTATGTCATTCAAAAGAAAATATCATCACATCATCAAAATTTTAAAGCTGTGAGACAATGGATGATAAATTCAAAACAATGTAAATGTATAAACATTACACTTGACAAAGGAATGTGAATGCTCAAGGGTTAAACTATATGTGATATTTTGGTTTTGTACAGTTCTATATTCAAGAGACGAGGAATTACGTACATTATTTACATTTGACGGATATTTGTCCTCATCGTGTTTGTTGTTAAGACAATGTTTCAGCTGATACACCCTCCAGCCTTCATCAGGTGTCTTGGGAGAAATTTCAAACCTGGGTTCTCATTCCTAAGGTATTTTTCGATATTATTATTATTATTATTATATTATTATTATTATTATTATTATTATTAGTAGTAGTAGTAGTAGTAGTAGTAGTATTCAGGTCACTGCCTGGAAAAGAACTCAGAATCTAGGGGGTTAGTACCCATGCTCTTAACCACTACGCCATAGGCCCATGTTTTTGTATTTGCTTTGCAAAGAGTCTTGACTTGAACTTGTATGTTTAAACATACCTTGTTTTGTATCTTGGGAGGGTCATTATGCCAATAAGCATGCACATACACACACACACACTTGGTTCTACTTCACTTTTTTCATTTTTATTTCTTAATTGAATAATTATTTTATTAATTAACTCATCAATTGTTTGATGAATCATTCAGTCAGTCAGTTAGTCAGTCAATCAATCCAATCAATCATTCACCTGGGTTTGTCAATGTTTTCTTAACCTCATTAACGACATGCCCTCTCTATACCAGGTCTACTTCAGGTGTGTTTGCTTGTCTCCTAGTTTACAAGTTCTATATTTATTCTTATTCAGATGTGAGCGATCATTCCTTCTTCCTTTCAAGATCACAAGAAGTAGTACAAACGCATGGAAGTTAAACCAGTTTCTCAATACACTTGGTTGTGTTTGAAATAATACCACATACAAGCTAGCAAGAACAGAAAGTGACAACAGAAAGAACCAAGTTGCCATTATATCACAAAAATAAAAAAAATGATTCAGTTATCTTTTACGATTCTCCTATCTACTGCCATTTTATTTGTTTAAACATTTTCCATAAGACTTAAGTGAAAAATAAAAATTACTTATTAATTCATAAAATAAATTTTATCTAATGGGAACATCAAACAGACAAGTATAAGATGAATACTAAATGACACATGCATTGTTGGGTGAATTGAACAGTTTCATGTTTGTCTTAGACATTCAATCTTCTTTATTAAGTTTAAAATGTAAAAAAAAAAAAAAATAATAAAACAGAAATAAAATCTGTATTTGCTAAGATGTGATACTTGCTCATTAGAAGAAAGGACTGCCATAAAAGATAACGATGCCAAGTTGGAAAGTGTACAATTTAATCTGGGCATTAACTTGCAATGTTAAATGAAATTAAACTGAACAAAGAAGAGATGCATTGTTACATGTGTCTATTTTCAATTTGTATTCAATGTTTAATGGATGAATATCGCAAGCTTTTATTGAACGTCGAGAATCTTTGAAAAATTAGATCAACTTTCAGATTTTTTCAGCAGTAAAATCTACTTATGGAAAACTAGAAATTTTAAAATTTAAAATCTCTGACTCTCTCTCACTCAGCATATATATATATATATATATACATACACACATCCATACCTGTGTGAGTACATACACTAGAATCCATACAAATTCATACATTTAAATTCATAATATAAGTGCATAATATGTTATACATCTCTATATATAAATATATATACATGCTATATATAAATATAAATATATACTTGCATTATACATCATATATAGTATGAATATGCAAATGTACATACACACAGCATTGTGTATATAATGTATGTCAAAGCCATAGCATATATATATATATATATATACATACACACATCCATACCTGTATGACTACATACACTAGAATCCATACAAATTCATACATTTAAATTCATAATACAAGTGCACAATATGTAATACATATATACATCTCTATATATAAATATATATAAATATATATACATGATATATATAAATATATATATATTTGCATTATACATCATATATAGTATGAATATGCATATGTGCATACACACAGCATTGTGTATATAATGTATGTCAAAGCCATAGTGTATTCCAAGAGCAGGTTGTTTTTGTAACAAGTTATATTTACTGTAACTTTGATCTACATTTTTTTTTCTTTAACAGCAAAAAGAAAAAAAGAAAGAAAAAAAGAAAAAAAGAAAGAAAGAAAGACTGTATCACATTCTGACTGCTGAATAAGTATGTTATTTGTCGAGCTGCTTCCTGTACAGGTATAAAATAAGTTTTAATCTATGATATACTATAATCTATTTATAATGATTCTATTTGTATCTCGAAATGTAATTACTTCTCTGGTTGATTGAGTTAAGATTTTCATTAAATATCAAATGAAATATTGAATTGCGATGACATGAAATGAGTGTTCAATACAACAATGAACAGAGAACAGAATGCAAAGGTTCAATAGACTAGCGGAATTAGGCATTAAGTAAATCATTGACTAAAGAACATCCAACATTGGTTTACGACCAAAGCCCCTCCACAACAATCAATCTAGTGAATCATGTCTGGTAATTTCAACATTTTTCTATCAGCGAACACTGCCAATTTAGGTGTTCTTTTATGCTATTATTCTTTTACTCGTTTCAGTCACTGGACTGCGGCCATGCTGGGGCACCACCTTCAAAGGGTTTTAGCCAATCATATTGACACCAAAACTTCTTTTTTTTTTTTTTTTTTTTTCCAATTCTGGTACTTATTTTATCAATCTATAAATTTTATAGAATGGCTAAGTTACATTGTTTGACACAATGCCAGTGGTTTTTAACTGGTGATGTGATGTTGCGTCAAACACTTAAACGCAAACAAAAGACACACACATAAGCATACATAGATAACGAGCTTATGCAGTTTGCATCTAACAGAGTCCAGTCGACTTGAAAGTCATGACCATCACCACCATCACCATCAAACATACACTTTACCATGCTGGTGTGGGTCAAATGAAATTTGTTGAGGCAGATTCTCTAAGGCCAAATGCCCACAGGCATATGGTGTAGTGGTTAAGAGTGCGGGCTACTAACCTCAAAATTCCAAGTTCGATTCCAGGAAGTGACCTGAATAATAATAATAATTGCTGCTGAGACTCCCTTTATATATGTATGTATACATGTGTGTATGTGTGTGTGTGTATATGGATGTGTGTGTGTGTGTATACACCCAGCCAAACCAGACGCCAGCCTGGTACAGCTCTCTGGGTTATCAGTTCCAGTCAAACTCTCTAAACCGTGCCAGCACAGAAAACAGACACTAAATGATGATGATGATGATGATGATTCTTTGATAGATGCAGCAGAAAAAAGTCTATGGGGTAACTTTTGGTAGCAGCATGGAAAAATTTCTAGTCACATCTAAGGCAACTTGGGTGGGGAAGGAGTTGCCACCCGCTCATGTGAGGGTGTATTACTCCACCATCTGTTATAACAACATGTCTGTGATGGTTGATAGAAGGGTTTGAAACACAAATATGATAAGAAAAAAAACATTTCATATGTTAAGGATATATATAACATTTATGTAAATATATTTCTATCATAATCATATACATAATACAGTAATGACTAATTATGAGTTAATTTGTTCCTGGAGGCTGCTCGTTAAGTGAAAACTCATAAAGCAGAGCAATAATTTCCCATAATAGCAATGAAATTTTATGCTGTCATTTTACTCTGTCACTGGCAGATGTGTCAGAACCAATGTTGCCACATGTTGCTATGTTGTCGCACACACAAAATAGCTGTTTAACTGTTTATATTTATTATAGAATAAAAACTTGTAAACCTGGGGTCTCGTAAAGCAGGTCCTCGTAAAGAGAGGGATTACTGTGCATATATAGATGTACCCACACATAAAAGAGTGATAAGAGAGGGGTTGGGGTGAGCAACTTAGACAATTCATGAAATGAAAAGCACAAGATAATATGAAACTAATGAATGTGTGGGATTTTGTGTAAGAGAGCAAACTCTAAAATTAATGAAAATATATACACACACACACTCAAAAACTGCAATATATATATATATATGTATGTATATATATATTTTGCAGGTTGGCAATTTTTTTCCTCCGTCTTCCCTTCTCTGGATCTTTTCATTTCCTATGTTTCTGACGAAGAGCTCTGCTCAAAACGTTAAACCCTCCTTCTTCCCTTCCTTCCTGAGCGTCCAATAATACTATATTTGTGCCACGTCCTTGCGTTGTTGTGTTTTCTCTTTGTGTTTTCAAGTTTGGATTAACTATATATATATAGCGTAGTCGTCTGCTCCGAGCGTAGTCGTCTGCTTCTGAGCGTAGTCGCCTGCTAGCCTTGTCTGGCACCTGTGTCGGTGGCACATAAAAACACCATCCGAGTGTGGCCGTTCGCCAGCTTCGTCTGGCACCTGTGTCGGTGGTACATAAAAACACCATCCGAGCGTGGCCGTTCGCCAGCCCCGTCTGGCACCTGTGTCGGTGGCACATAAAATCACCCACTACACTCCCGGAGTGGTTGGCGTTAGGAAGGGCATCCAGCTGTAGAAACACTGCCAGATCTGACTGGCCTGGTGCAGCCTTCGGGCTCCCCAGACCCCAGTTGAACCGTCCAACCCATGCTAGCATGGAAAGCGGACGTTAAATGATGATGATGATATATATATATATATATACACATATATATAAGACAAGGTATACATAATGGTCATTATATATTTTTCCTTTATTAGAGCAAATTTGAAGCCATATTTGCTCTAGAAAAAGGGAAAATGACTATTGTCAATAACTTGTCTTATATATCACTCTGTAAAAATCAGTTTGATTGGAGTTCGACCACAGATTTACAATACAGAATAGTGATGAACCATAACCTTGGATCCTGCCATGAGAACACTTGGAGTTCTTCCCTAATCTAAGTAATATTGTTAGCCTGGTGCGCCAACAGAGGGCTTATGATGCATTTTACCCAGATTAATAATCCCTCATCATTAGCTATATATATAATGGATTGAAAAAATATTTTGGGAGAGAAAAAGATGAAGGCTGCCTGAGGGATTCGAACATACACCTGTAAATGTGGAAAGTGTTCTACCACTGGGCAAAAGCGATCCTTCAAAATTCTTTTTCCATTTGAGAAACTTTATTCTTACCAGTGAGAGTTGTATGCTGTTGATGTCAGTTTCTGCCACTAAATCTGCTCACAAGGCTTTGATTGTCCAGGGGTTATAATAGAAAACATTTACATGAGACGCTGTGCAGTAAGACCGAATCCAAAACCATGTGATTGGGAAACAGACTTCGTAACCAAAACAGTAGAGAAAATATGAACTATGCAAGTCATGGGAGCCTGTTTAAAAGAATGATATTTTCACTAAAAAAAATGTTAGTTTTGTTTTGGGATAGGAAAGTGGGGGGGGGAGATACAAATAATACTATTCTTTTGGTTTGTTTGCATGTTATTTAGTTACTCTATAACAATATCATTTTGTTTATTCACATTTGTTTAAAAGTGATAATGTTGAATAGATGAGATTTAACAAATAGTATTCATCCCCATATATAGATTTAATACCATTAACAAAAACCAAAAAAAAAAAACCTCCAAAAAATAGAAAATGTACATTAAGCAATCTTTTAGAAATATTTAATGAATGTATGTCAGATAGAATTTAAAAAAAAATTTATAGACTTGTAAAACAAATAGCTACATATGACAATGAAGTGTGCGCGCGTGCACACACACATACATACACACAAATGAATTAATAAATATATAAATAAAAAAGTATTTTAAAAATGCTCAAAGCAAAATAAAGCATTGCTGATAGAATAAATATTAAATTTTATCAGAAATAAGCAACCAGTTTTTAGTAACTGTCCAGACAAATTACTTACACCTTTCAAAAGCCATACAGTTTTTCAAGATATTGAATTTCATTGCCATTGCTGGCGAACTATGGTTTCCATAGCACATAGAACCAAAACATCATTTCAGCTGCCAATTGTAAAAATGAAAAGTTAACTGTGTTGACAACTTAATTTCAACTAGCAAAGAATGGAACTGTTCTCATTTCTCACCTTTTCTTTCTCTCTGTCTATCTCTATCTTACTTTGCCTCTTGGCACCAAATTTCATAAACATCAACCTAATAATACTTTTAAAATACATTTTGATTTCTACACATCAAATCTCAGTAATAATATTAACTGTTTTTCTGAGACAGGTGAGTCTGATATACACATACACGCAAATATGTGTGTGTCTGTGTGTCATTTAGCCATTTGACTGTGGTCATACTGGAGCACCACCTTTAGTAGAACAAATCAACCCCAGCATTTATTCTTTGTAAGCTCGGTACTTATTCTATCAGTCTCTTTTGTCGAACTGCTAAGTTATGGGGACGTAAACACACCACTGTCGGTTGTCAGACGATGGTGGGGGAACAAGCACAGAGACTCACACAAATACACACACACACACACACACACATATATATACAACAGGCTTCTTTCAGTTTCCATCTACCAAATCCACTCACAAGGCTTTGGCCAGCCTGAGGGTATAGTAGAAGACACTTGCCCAAGATGCCATGCAGTGGAACTGAACCCGGAACCATGTGGTTGGGAAGCAAGCTTCTTACCACACAGACACTATATCTTCCCATCTTTTTCTTTTACTACCTGTTTCAGTCAAGAGACTATGGGTATCACCTATGGGCATCACACACACATACACACACGTATCATCATCGTTTAATGTCTGCCATCCAAGCCTGGCATGTGCTGGACATTTTCACAGGAGCTGACCAGGTGGAAAACTACCCCAGGCTAATGTGTCTTAATAATTTGTGTAGAGATGGATGGTTGATAAGTCTCAGGGGTTGATGGACGGGGGTGGTCAATAAAGGTTTAAAGGTTGCAATAATTATTTTAGATTAAAACATTGAAAAGAAAGGAAAGGTTAAACGACCTTCTTTTATTCCTAGCTAAAATTATGACCTAATAATTATAATTTAAGCAAACCTTTTAGTGAAATATTCTGAATTTAATTAGTTAAAAAATAAATTCATATTTAATTAAACCAACAATCAATAATTTTCCTAAAATAATATTACACATTTTAAGCATTAATCTAAGACAGCCCCACTGTTGCTTGACGTATAATTTTTTGAAAACCTCCCCTACAGCATGAATATGTGTGAATACATGTATATATGCACACACATGCACAAGTCCATACATGGTATCACTTCCTGGATCTATGGGAGTTTCATGAAAAAATTTTGAGGTTGGGGTGGGGTCAACATAATGAAAAGTCTTCAAATTTTCGCTATAAGGTCCCATGGCAATTAACTTCTGAGGCAGTACATTTCTCAAGTATTTAGGTGAAGCTAAAAGCAAAAAGTTCAGTCATGCAAAAAAGAAGAAAAAAAAAAATTCATTTTTCAGATTAATCAGGCAACAAATTAGATTTCCACTGAATGTGAAAAGGAAAAAAATTTTAATGTGAATTAATTTAATGACTATGTACGGCTGCTTGGTTAAGGGGCTTGGTTCCCAGCCAGGTAGTTTAGGTTGAGTCTCAGTGCACAGCACCTTGAGCAAAGCTTCATGAGTGGATTTGGGAGAGGGAAACTTAAAGCTCATTTTATACATATCTATATCTATCTATATATCTATATATATATATATATATATATATATATGTATATATATATATTGGCGTTAGGAAGGTCATCCAGCTGTAGAAACTCTGCCAGATCAAGACTGGAGCTTGGTGCAGCCATCTGGCTCGCCAGCCCACAGTCAAACTGTCCAACCCATGCCAGCATGGAAAGCATACATGCACACACATACACACATATATACACACACATACACAGACATATACACACATATATACACACACATATATATATACTCACATACACACACACATACACAGAGTTTCAACGAGTATATGTGCACCCATGTATATATGTATATATATATTTTTACACACATACACTCAAGCACATTCTCCTCATGGAAACATATTATCTTTTTCTCTTTACAAATACATTCTATCTCTCAGTATATACACAAATTCCCCTCTCGCTTTTTCTCTAACTCACTCAACTCTCCCTCCTTGCCATGATGCACACAAACATACACCACATCATTTACTTATGTTTGTAAACATACAAATACATACATATATATATATATGACAAAGCTTCACAGAATGATAGCGATTGTATGTGATAAAAGACTGACCACTAAGTGGCAGTTTGCAAATGATGCTGTCAGGCAAAAAGTACTGTGTAGTGGCGTCTGATCACAATTACTGGTTTTCAACAGAGCAAAGCAGACATTGATATCATTAATGCTAGGTAAATGTAGGTTAATAGGTTGGTCTGTTATTGACTGAAAGAACCAACAATTGACCAAAAGTCTGTTAGTCCCAATACAGTCTAGCCTAAACAGTTTCATATCGTATTAATGTTTCTCTAGATCAAGAACATATCATTCAATCAATCACCTGCTCTACCAAAGGCAAATACATACATACATACATACATACATACACACACACACACAAACTATATACTTTTCTATACACATACACACATTTAGACACACACATATATTTGCATATATGTAATATATATATATATATATATATATATATATATATGTATATGCATATGTATATGCATATATATATATATGTATATATATATATATATAATATATATATATATATATATATATATATATATATATGCATATGTATATGCATATATATATATATGCATATATATATATATATATGCATATATATATATATATATATATATATATATATGCATATATATATATATATATATAATATATATATATATATATTATATATATATATATACATGTATTTATATATAGACATGTATATATATATATATATATATATATGTATTTATATATAGACATGTATATATATATATATATATATATATATATATATATATATAAATATGTACTGTACATTTTTACACATGCACACACACACACACCACACACACACACAAACATATACTCGGCAATACCTCAATTGAAGAAGTGAATGTTTTCATTTTCTCTTTTCTTCATTCATTCATTATCAGAAACCACGTTATCAGAGGAAGGTAAAACATACTTTTTATTGCAGATAAGTTCTTTTTATTATTGGAAATAATACTCACCTTAGAACATACGCAGACATACATAAAGCAGGCCCACAATGCTCTATGTCTATATTTATTTACACGAGAACGAATTCCTTTAAACAAAATTACATGCAATTCAATCAAAAAATATACACACATTACGTACAATAAAATTCTTTATACAAAAATTATACATGCGGCATGGCTGTGTGGTTAAGAAGCTTGTTTTGCAACCATGTGGGTTTCAGGTTCAGTCCCACATAGCACCTTGTCAAAGTATTTTCAACTAGCCCCTCCCCACCAGGCCAACCAATGTCTCGTGAATGAATTTGGTGGGCAGAAACTGTGTGGAAGCCCTTTGTATATATATACACATACATACACAAACTTATGTATGTATGTGCCTATGTGTCTCTCACCACTGCTTGATAACCATTGTTGGTTTGTTTACGTCCCCAGTAGAGTCTGAGAGAATAAGTACTAGACCTTAAAAAACCATGTGGGTTTCAGGTTCAGTCCCACATAGCATTTTGTCAAAGTATTTTCAACTAGCCCCTCCCCACCAGGCCAACCAATGTCTCATGAATGAATTTGGTGGCTAGAAACTGTGTGGAAGCCCTTTCTATATATATATATATATACACATACATACACAAACTTATGTATGTATGTGCCGGTGTGTCTCTCACCACTGCTTGATAACCATCATTGGTTTGTTTACATCCCCAGTAGAGTATGAGAGAATAAGTACTAGACCTTAAAAAGAAAAGTACTAGGGTGATTTGTTCAACTAAAAACCCTTCAAGGTGGGTGTTCCAGCATGGCCACAGTCCAGACTGAAACAAGTAAAAGTTAAGAGATAATAATGTTTGAGGAAAGAGCTATTCACTAAACAAATTTTGTGCGACCCAGGCTTTTTCTGATTTGCAACAACACAGAGGTCAGATGCAGAGATACCCTTCCTTGCTCTTGGAGTATCAGAATGGTAAAAAAAAACCCCAAAAAAAACAACAACAAAAAAACAATGATTTAAGTTCCAAATTCCAGAGAGATTTTTCCCCAAATGGGAATATGAAACTATAGTTTACACTGATGCTGGTGCCATGCAAAATGTCACATAATATGCACTCATCTTGGTTCCACGTAAATGCACCCATGCTGGTGACACATAGAAAGCAACCAGTACACTCCACAAGGTGAGTCACATTAGGAAGGTCATCCACCCATAGAAACCATGGCAAAACAAGCAATTAGAACCTAGGCAGCTCTCTGGCTGACCAACTCCTGTCAGACCATCCAACCCATGCCAGCATGGAAAACAGATGATGCATGTAATGACAATGCCTCACTGTCATTGAGTTCCCTAAAGTTGATAAAATATATCTACCTGTAATATAATTGGACCCGTTTATTTGCATCCCAAGTTCAGTCAATTCATGTAACTTCTCTTCTTCCATAATTCATATTAGGCCTGCCCCACCCTTGCTCCAATCCTTAACCACTTAGCATTTAAACTGGCCATATCTGGCCCAAATATTCTACCGGTTTTATGTTCAAACTGGCCATATCTGGCCCAAATATTCTACCGGTTTTATGTTCAAACTGGCCATATCTGGCCCAAATATTCTACCGGCTTTATGTTCAAACTGGCCATATCAGGCCCAAATATTCTACCGGCTTTATGTTCAAACTGGCCATATCTGGCCCAAATATTCTACCGGTTTTATGTTCAAACTGGCCATATCAGGCCCAAATATTCTACCAGTTTTATGTTCAAACTGGCCATATCTGGGCCAAATATTCTACTGGTTTTATGTTCAAACTGGCCATATCTGGCCCAAATATTCTACTGGTTTTATGTTCAAACTGGCCATATCAGGCCAAAATATTCTACTAGTTTTATGTTCAAACTGGCCATATCTGACCCAAATATTCTACCAGTTTTATGTTCAAACTGGCCATATCTGGCCCAAATATTCTGCCGGTTTTATGTTCAAACTGGCCATATCAGGCCCAAATATTCTATCGGTTTTATGTTCAAACTGGCCATATCTGGCCCAAATATTCTACCAGTTTTATGTTCAAACTGGCCATATCAGGCCTCTCACACCACCCCAACAATGTCATTCTCAAAATAGTCATTCAAATCATCAAAATCTCTAAGTTTCAAGATAATGCATGATTAATTCAAAAGACTGTGAATGAATAAGCCATACATTTGACAGAGTAATCTGAATGCTGAAGGGTCAAAGACTTGAGATAAGCTTTACAGCTTAACTGATTTTTTAACACCCACGTTCTAAAATGCTTTCAAGATTTGTTTTTAACTATTGCTGTTCTAATCACAAACTGACAACTAACTTGTATCTGTTCATTAAATTGAAATGATTCTATTCAATATTTGAGCATTTTGTAGATTTACTTCTTACGCATGACTTTAATTTACTATTTCTAAACAAACTCAACCAACTCTAAGTTTCCAAGATACTTAATGAATATACATAGATTAATTAAAAACCTCAGATTCTCAGTGCTACAATGGGACTATCTGATCTTTATATCTTGTGTTCTTTCTGTGTGTGTGTGTGTATGTGTGTATTTGGAAGCCAGATTGTGTGTATTTTGAAGCCAGATTGTGTGTAAATACATACACACACACATGTATATATGCATGTATGTCTGTGTTTGTCGCTCATCAGTGTACCCCGATGCCAGCGCCGCCCCGACTGGCCTCTGTGCCGGTGGCACGTAAAAAGCACCATCCGATCGTGGCTGTTGCCAGCCTCACCTGGCCTCCATACCAGTGGCACATAAAAAGCACCATCCGATCGTGGCCGTTTACCAGCCTCGTCTGGCACCTGTGCCGGTGGCACGTAAAAAGCACCCACTACACTCATGGAGTGGTTGGTGTTAGGAAGGGCATCCAGCCGTAGAAACATTGCCAGATCAGACTGGGCCTGGTGCAGCCTTCTGGCTTCCCAGACCCCAGTTGAACCATCCAACCCATGCCAGCATGGAAAGCGGATGCTAAACGATGATGATGATGATGATATATATACACCATATTTGCTTATGTATAATTCATATTTTTTTTAGATTTGAATTCAACTGAAAAAATAGGGCTGTGACTTATATATAGGGCAAAGCTAAAACTATGAAGGGAAAAAACTTTGTACCTAAATTTAACCAATTTGGAACCATATTTCTGTTAAAATGCACTACTTTTGTTTTAATTAATTTAGAAAATGATGAACAATTTAGTAAAATAACTGTGAATATCAAGCTAGAGTTTGGAACGGATTAACATGAAATTATGAAGGTAAGTTTTAATTTAGATCATTTCTAAACAAGAAATTTGTATCATAGAACCAGGAGCAATCTCGGGTGGGTTAATATCAGAAGGGTTAACACTAAATTAGGAATACAACTTCTACAACATTACACATGACACACACATCTGTGTGTGAAGGGACATTATACTCACGATTCCTGGACTGGGTGACATGATGTGCTCTTGAACAAAACACTTCATTTCACATTGTTCTTGTCCACTCAACTGCAAATGAGTAATCCTTTGATGAAATAGCTTTCTGATCAGGGGAATGTTAACCTGCTCACGTAGCCTGGGCAGGTGACATCATTCAAAAGCTAAAACAATATTAAGTGCATTGTGACCAGTGATGTGTAACAACCAATTAGTCTGATCAATACTATGATACACTTATATATATATATATATATATATATATATATATATATAAGCGTTACACTAATACATCTGTTTGTTTTGTACACCACCTGTCTTCGTCTTTTGTCTTTTTCGTAAACTCTCCCTATATATATATATATATATGTGTGTGTATATATATATGTGTGTGTATATATATATATAATATATATATATATATAGATAGATAGATAGATAGATAGATAGATAGATAGATAGATAGATAGATAGATAGATATAGATATATATATGCATACATGCTTATGCTCACATACAAAGAAATTATTCAAACTCTTAATTAACTGAAACACCATTACTCCCAGCTGTATCTACATCTGGCTTGAGATAACCTTCCTAGACTAAGTGCAAGATCTCTTGTCTGTCAAATGGATGAAAGAAAAAAAATGATAAATTTCTACCCCAATAATAATTATTTATGCTATCAGTACGTGCAGAACATGAGAACGCATAGCCTAGTGGTTAGGGTGTTGCACTCTCGATTATGAAATTTTGATTTCAATTCCTAGACTGGGTGGTGTGTTGTGTTTTCTGGTGCGAAACACGCCATCTCATGTTGCTCTGCAATCCTTTTGACACCTGATGCATGGTGCACTGGTGCACCGTGCACTTGTTGGCAACGTTGATTTGATAGAGAGAATGATCTAATGTGCAGCACGAACGTTTGATCACTATAAACAAATCATTTGCACAGGTCGTTCGGCAAAAGCTGAACACTCATACATTGTCTTTGATGGGAGAGTCCATCACGTGCAGGATAAATAAAAGACTTATCCTTACTACTACTACTAGTATCACTGTTGCTATAGCTGTAAAGTCATTGTACAGTTCTCAACCACCGACTACATGCTTAAGTGCGCTATTAGATTAGAGAAAGTATTTAAAATGTAAGGAGTCTATGAATCTAGCATATAGAATGACACACTGCTTGCACTTACAGTGATTTCTTTTCTACTATAGAAAATCCGTCTAAATCTATCTTGCATATTAAAACAAACTAGGTTATTCCTGCTATGTCTTGACAGACAAACATTTCAAACACATTAAAACTAATCCTGTCAAAGTGACTTGTTCTTCTCAAACAGTCTTGGAACAATCCCATTTCTTTAGCTCTGATCAAAAACAATAACTATTACATGTGGATTTTTGCGGAAGACTTGTCGTTATGGAGATGACAAGCGGATAACTGCAATTTTTTTTTTATAACGATTTTCCATAAATAAAATTCACTAACATGGTTTCAACACAATCAAATCAGCCATCACTAGATCAGCAATTCTAATAAAACTATTTAAATTCCTGGATAAAAAGCAAAACATGCAGAAGAGAAATCTGAGATGAGAACAAGGTCGACTAACATCATCCACCACGATATCAATATTACGATTAATGGAAATCTTTTGTAAATCCATACTCTTTATTTCAAGATTTAATGAATATTCCAGTTGTCTTGCCTCTGGCCATTCTAAACAGTAATCTGGTTCTTGTTCTTACTCGTCAACAACTCCATTTATCATTTTATTTTGTATTTTGTAAAATAAAGTCCAACATGTATGTATATACGTAGAAGTGTCTATATGTGTATATATGTGTGTGCATGCATGTATATCTCTTTCTCTCTCTCTCTCTCAATCATCATCAGGTTAACATACCTGGAGCCTTAACCTGATGATGATGATGATTGGGAGAGAAAGAGAGGCATGCACACATATATATACATATAGACAATTATATATATATATATATATATATATATATAGAGAGAGAGAGAGAGAGAAGAGACAGACAGACTGAGAGACAGAGAATGCATGTACACACACACATAAACACACACACACATATAGTGCTAAAATTCACCATTTGATTCCTGATTAAAATATAGAAAAAATTTTATAAAATTTTACACAGATATCACTGATATTACATCATATAAGAACAGTAACAATAAGCTGATAAAAAAAAAATATGACTATTTCTTATAAGTTCTTCTTTAAGAAGAAAATTACACACACTTGCACACAAAACATTTCTAACATCCAATTAAGTAAGAGATACATAACACAAATTTCAGTTAAAATGTAAATAAGCTAGACAATGTAAACAAGATAAGCAAATTTCCATAAGGTGGATCAAAGTAGTTGAAACTGTCAGATAGATTCATGTAAATACAAGTTAATTTCACATTTCACAGGAAATAAATTTTCCGAAAAAAAAAATTTTTTTTTTTTCTTTGAAATACTTTTTCAAACTTGTATAGGTAAAAAAAAAAAAAAGAAAATAATAATTTTCTGGAAATTTAAATATTTGCATTTGAATTACTGAACCAAGAATAAGCATCAGAGAGTAATGAGAACCGTTTATCAATGCAGAATATAGCGGAATAATAAAAAAAATTTTTTAAATAAATAAAATTTTAAAAAATTAAAGAAGATCAAATATATTTCTCTATAGTCTGCATGTTAAGTTGCTTGGTTTCGTTATTTTTTCCAATGTCATACATGTATGAAATGCTTCAAGTAAACTACAAATATTTTAACAGATGAATACCCATACTTAACGCTAAATACTCAATCATGAGCAAACAGAGGTGTGATAGGTTAATGCAAATAATTATCTCCTGAGGCAAAGCAAACTTATAAACTTGCACCACACAGCAGCAGCAACTGTACAAGCAGATGAGGAAGCCTATGTAGTTGTCTAACTCCAGGCCAGCTCTGACTGACCTAACCTATATAATCAATGCCATTCTAGCCATGACCATCTTGTTCTCACAATATCTAGCGCCATATTACCCAAAGTATCTTTTTATATTTTTGAAGAGAGTAATGTTTGATCCAAGGGTGATTTAGCTGATATATTTGACAGTATAAGCAATATATGTGGCTGCTCAAGCTGTGAGAAATAGCAGCCAAATATACCTCAAATTCCATGCTCCTATCAAACAAAAGTATCCTTCCATGTTTTGAAAGAAGGCAAAGCTTGATTTGAGGGTACTTTGGCTGCCATATTTTGTAGGGTGTGCAACAATGTGAAGCCCTTACCATGTAGTTGCTCAAGCAGTAAGAAATAGCAGTCAAATCTGCTTCAAATCAGCATGCTACTGTCATACAAAAAAGACAAACAAGTCCCTACTATACAAAAAAACATGTTACATCTGAAACATATTTGACCACAGCCCTGCTACATCAGACTTAGCTGGGAGCAAAAACAACAACATATAGCCTTTACAAAATTCTTAAGATTAGCATGGTGTTAATATATTTTGAGGTGGATAATGAAGATGATGGAAAACTGGTACCATTACAATTGAAGAAACTAAGGCAGCAAGCTGGCAGAACTGATAGAACATTGGACAAAATGCTTGGAGGTGTTTCTTCCGACTTATTACACTCTGAGTTCAAAATCCATTGAGGTCACCGTAGCTTTTCTTTCTTTCAGAGATCAATAAAACAGATACCTATTTCTTTATTGCCTACAGGGGGCTAAACACAGAAGGGACAAACAAGGACAGGCAAACGGATTAAGTCAATTATATCGACCCCAGTGCATAACTGGTACCTATTTAATCGACCCAGAAAGGATGAAAGGCAAAGTCGACCTCGGCGGAATTTGAACTCAGAACGTAGCAGCAGACGAAATACCGCTTAGCATTTCGCCCGGCGTGCTAACGTTTCTGCCAGCTCGCTGCCTTAAAACAGATACCAATTGAGCACAGAAGTTAATGTAATTAGTTAAAACCCTGTCTCCCATCAATAAAAAAAAAAAAAAAATTATTTTCAGGTCTTGGAACAAAATTTGAACCCATTTTAACTGCAGCTACTGCTGCTGCTTCTAATCTTCACAACAGTTAGTGTTTTGTTTGTGTGTGTGTGTTTTTTCTTTATCCTGCTTTTTATGTTAGTGTTGGAACTGATACACAAACACATATACATTCCAGGGGTTACAGGTTCAAAGACACTCTGTTCACCCACTTAGAACAAAGAACTTGAATATTATGTCATATATATATGCATGTATATGTATGTGTATGTATGTATGCATTTATGGCTAACTGAAGCAATTTTGCTACTTGACTTACATTACAAATGCTTTCTGGGAAGACAAAAATATCGCAATTTCCAACTGTCCTTTCATAAAGCCCTGAGGTGGTTTCTTGACATTTTATTAATTATTAAACTTTGTTGCTTTTACTCACATTGCTGTAAATAAGTGTATGGAAAGGGTAAAGTTCCTGTATACAGACTAGTTGTATGTCCAACACTGTGTGAGTGTGTGTGTATGCACACTCATATAGGAACTTAAGAGTGTGTGTGTGTGCATGCATGTGTGTGTGTGTCTCTGTGTGTGTGTGTGTGTGTGTGTGTGTGTGTGTGTAATCATGCACAGGCTCAAGTTCCTGTGAGCAGTCTATGAAATATACAGCGAATGAAACACATATATGTGATGTGTAGCAAATTAAAAAGAGAACTTGTATGTGGTTATTAAGCAATTAAATTTCTCATCCCTACTGCCTTACAAAGGAATACATTAGGCAATTTAGTCTTAGACATACTATGTCTGAATAGAAGACTAGAAACAATAACCAAATCCTTCTCAAAATCACATAATATTGCCTTAGAATAGAGAAAGAGGGAGATATTGGATTATGAAGTCACTAGCAGTATCGCCCGGCGTTGCTCGGGTTTGTAAGGGAAATAACTATATAAGCATTTTTAGAGAGTTACTTCCCTTATAGATGCCAATTCGGGCTTTCTTAGCCATTTCTGTTTTGGTGTCTTCAAGCCATGAAGTCGTTGTTCTAAAAGAACGCTGGTCTCCTTGACAACGCTTTACGACATTGATTTCCTTACACTCCCTTCCCCACAGCTTCACGAGGGAGGGAAGAACAGGGAGAAGCAAACAGGTGCGACCATGGACGCCAACTCCGCCGCCATCGACACACGAAAAATTATGCATTAAAATGGAATAAAAAATGATGTTAAATTATTTTTAAAATCGTAGACTCACCGTAGATGCGCGCTAATACTCAGACGGGCTCGATATGAATCACGACTATAAGATACCCGAATTTGGTTAAACTGCACCGCAAAATGTGGGAGTAGTTAGGAATCTAAATCGAAGGGGACAGACACTCACACAACTACAGTTTTATATATATAGATATCTGATTACGAATGAAAATAAGAAGGGATGGCAACAGCTGGAAAAGGGCTGACCTATGGCTATATAACAAATCATAAATCAGGTGTAACAATATTTATTCATTTTTCATAAACAAAACATCAAGACTGAATGATTAATTGCTAATTTGAAATAGTATTTGACAAGAAGACATTCAGCCTTCATTAAATTTTAAATTATATTTAGTATGCATATGCTCAGGAGTCATTAAGAGCACACTCAGCTGCTATAAAAATTTCTTCCCTACCAAAATATATGTGTCAACTCTCTCTTCCTCTCTTGAGTTATCACAATGTTAATTCTACTTTATGATACCTAGCTAAGATGATGCACCTGTTGTTCTGTGCCTCTATTGGCCCCAATATATCGCAGGCTGTCACTATCGCAATGAAACCGACAGCTACATTAAAATTCTATCTGACAACTAAATTAAATAGATACCACACAAATATATATATATATATATATATATATATATATATATATATATATCCTCAAGAGAAGAAATGCTAATAATATATGAGTGACTGATTGAACTGTAATTATTGAATATAATTTATGAAATGGGGTCAAGTTGACAGGTGACAAGTGAAAGCAAACTTAATAAAAATGGATGTGATCTTTGACTTCGACCAATTACAGCTGCCAACTAGACTGGCGTCGGTAAGTAAATTGATTATTAGCATGAGTCAAATTTCAATGAATCAACATAAACGAAAGAGAATTTGTTAATAATTTTTAGAATAGGAAAACTAATGTTACTTCGCATTTCCTACATATACCTCAAATGTTTATACAGAGTTTATATGAAATAATGGCAGTGAAGGTGTTAGACCTCGACTAGCCAGATGCTAAGTAGAAAGACAATCTAAGTTCTTTTTAATTATACAAATAAAATCATTCAGTAATTACAAGTTCAATGGTATTGTATCTTTGACCCCAAATCTAAGAGTGTAATATTGGTTCAACCCTTTAGCATTCAGATTATTCTGTCAAATGTAATGCTTTTTTTTTTTTATTCACACTGCATTTAATTAATCATTATCTCAGAGTTTTGACATTTTGATGATATGATTGTATATTTTAAGAATGGTATTGAAGGGTAGTAAGGCAGCGTAGCCGTATTTCGTCTGCCGTTACGTTCTGAGTTCAAATTCATCCGAGGTCGACTTTGCCTTTCATCCTTTCGGGGTCGATAAATCAAGTACCAGTTACGCACTGGGATCAATATAATCGACTTAATCTGTTTGTCTGTCCTTGTTTGTCCCCTCTGTGTTTAGCCCCTTGTGGGTAGTAAAGAAATAGGTATTTCGTTTGCCGCTACGATCTGAGTTCAAATTCCGCCGATGTTGACTTTGCCTTTCAACCTTTCAGGGTCAATTAAATAAGTACCAGTTACGCACTGGGGTCGATATAATCAAATTAATCCGTTTGTTTAGCCCCTTGTGGGTAGTAAAGAAATAGGTATTTCGTTTGCCGCTACATTCTGAGTTCAAATTCCGCCAAGGTCGACTTTGCCTTTCATCCTTTCGGGGTCGATAAATTAAGTACCAGTTACGCACTGGGGTCTATGTAATCGACTTAATCTGTTTGTCTATCCTTGTTTGTCCCCTCTATGTTTAGCCCCTTGTGGGCAATACAGAAATAGGTATTAAAGGGTAGGTGTGATAGGCTGTATCTGGCCAGTTAGAACATAAAACTGGCAGCATATGTTTCGGGCCGGATATGGTCAGTTTAAATGCTACATGGTTAAATATGTAAATACATGGCAGCCCATCCAACATGGACATTAATAAACGATGAAACAGTCGAATGCTGTAGTGTGGATGCTTTACTGAACCTAGTTTGATATTTCGTCATTCTAGGCTCAAATCTCATCAGGTTCAAACTTTGTTTAATGCGAAATCAATTTCAGTGATAACAATAACCACACAGAGATTAACATTATCCTTCATTTTGTATCTTTATACTTGCTTCAGTTCTTGGACTGTGGCCATACTGGGGCTATGCCTTAAAGGGTTTAGTCTAACAAATTTCTTTCACTGGTTTTGTTACCTTGTTTGAAGTGCAGTTTATTTTTATATCTTACCCTCAGTTAAACAGGCCATATCTGGCCTCAATATTCTTCTACCTAGTCTATGTTCAAACTGGCCAGATCCAGCCTCTTACACCTACCCTACAAAGTCATTCTAGAAATAAACAATCACATCATCGAAATCTCAAAAGTACAAGATATTGAATGATTAATTCAAAACATTGTGACAGAATAATCGGAATGCTAACGGGTTACGAAAAATTAAAAAGAAAGAAAATCATCTTCATTCTTTATTCAAAATTTTCCTTGATATAAAAACGAAGAGTAAAATATATTAATTTATCCAACTACTCCCTATACTTATTTATTAAAGCTTGGTACTAATTATATTGGTCTCATTTGCTGAATTGCTAAGTTGCAGGGATGTAAACAAATTTACACTAGTTCTCAAGTTGTTCAAGGCGGCAACACACACACACACACAATCATACATATATGATGGGCTTCCTTACAGTTTCTACGTATGAAATTCACTCAGAAAACAGTTGAAACTTGTCCCACACCGTGGGATTGAACCTGAAACGTGATAACAAAGCAAGCTTGTTAACTTCTCAGCCATGCCTGGGCCTCAGTACAGCGACTGATTTTTCCACACATTTACACAAAACTGCTGTAGAAAAAGGTTAATAGTATTGTGCTCTGCTCTGCCAATGTGCAAAATGCAATGAAAGATTTCAACCGATAGCTCTTAGGCACAGAATATTTATTTATGAGCTAACAATGCAAGTTATTTTTTGAAGTCCAAACTTATTTTGAGAATCAAGTGCACTGCTTCTGATGAGCAAATATAATAAATAATAAAATGAAAGCACAAACATACAGATGATAAAAGAGACCAAAGAAGATACTTTTTTTTTTCAGAAAATAAAAAAAAAGAATAGGGAGAGTTCAAATTTTATGATAAAATTTAAAAAGTGGAAAAAAAAAGAAAAAAAAAGAAAGGAAGGAAAGAAGAAAGCCTTGAACCACATCTAAATTGATGCAAAGAAATCAGATAATTTTAAAGAAAAGAAATAGAAAACCAAAAAATTAGCATAAAAGCCAAATTTATTTCTTCAGAACAAGCTCATATATTATTCTCAGTTTTAATTTCATAGTTAGAGAAATTCATTGTAATTTTCATTAGTGCTTTCTTTTTTCTCTCTCCTTTCTCTCTCTCGGCCTCCCTTTTTCTCACCTCCCCCTCGTTCCCTACTCCCCCCCATCAGCATCATTAAAATGTATTGTTTTCATGGAATGAATTTCTTCCGTTGGTTTTGTTGCCTTGTTTGGAGTGCAGTTTATTTTTATATTTCCCAAAAAAAAAAAAAAAAATTAAAAAAAGAATGAAAATCATCTTCGCTCTTTATTAAAAATTTCCCTCAACGCAAAAAATGAAAAGCGAAATATATTAATTTATCCAAAACCAAAAAGCACAAACGAACTGAGCAGGTCAAAGAAAACAACAACCAAGCAACAAATATGCAGGTTGTGCGCACGTGTATGTGTATGTGCGCACATGCATGTGTATGTGTGTGTGTGTGTGGGTGCCAGGATGGCTATGTGGTAAGATGTTTGCTTCCCAACCACATGGTTCCAGGTTCAGTCCCACAGCATGGAACCTTGGGCAAGTGTCTCCTCTTATAGATCTGGGCTAACCAAAGCTTTGTGAGAGGATGAGGTAGACAGAAACTGAAAGAAAGAAGCCTGTTGCATATATGTATATACATGTATATGAATGTGTATGTGTATGTGTGTGTTTGCATGTGTGTATGTGTGTGTGTGTGTGTGTGTGTGTGTTTGTCAACCACCACTGTAGTTTGACCAATAGAATAAGTACCAGACTTTAAAAAAAATAAGTACTTGTGTCAAACCCTTTGAGGCAGTACTTTAGCATGACTGCAGTCCAATGAGTGAAACAAGATAAAAGATACACACACACACACACACACACACACACAATGTATATATAGTGTATATGTGTACAAATATACATGTGTGTGTGTGAGTGTGAGTGTGTATCCTGTTGAGACTGATGCATTGCTGACCATAATTTATCCTGTCAGACATTTTGGAGTGCATCCGTTGAAACATCTGCAGAAGAATTCAAGATATAAATGGTTTAACAACATTCCAAGAGTTTGTCTCCTTATTCAATTTTCCTATTTTCCACTAAATACTATCTCCGTTTTAAATTCTGGGACACTTAACCAACATTTAATTACCTTGTAATTATTCCCCTTGGTTTTTCCTTTAAATTGTAAACTCTCTCTCTCTATATATATATATTATATATATATATACATACATACATTCTTTTACATGTTTCAGCTTTGATGTTGCAGCCATGCTGGGGCACCACCAGTAGGACAATGCCTCCCCAGCACAGAATCGAACTTCAGTCTCCCACGTGGCAGGCAGGGATACTTACCACCATACTACCAAGGAATACACACACACACACACACACACACATATATATATATATATATATATATATATATCATTGCTATCATGCAAAAGTGTCATAAGCTCAAAACGTATCATTTTCAAAAAAAACGAAAAAATGGTTTCACCATTCCATTTCTTTTTCTAGATTCGGAACAGTTTCAGCTTAACAATAATACTTTGTTGGGTACATAAAATCATAGCTCTATGCATGTATGAAGTTTTCAGTCAGAAATATTTTTGCAAAGCTGTTGTATGTGGGACTTGCTACATTTTTGAAAAATGCTAAACCATTGTACTACACTTTGACAATTTATCTTATCTTGGCATCTGAAGCAGCTTGAGATACAAGTGTTTGACCAAAAGAACTGGTTATTCCAAGCAAAATTAAATACTGAAAAAAAAAATGCATTTGACCTAATTTGCACATATGACAGTTTAACATAATAGCAATGACATACTTATAACGATACAAATTATGTATTTTTTTAAATGTAGAATTCCTGTTAGAATAGCAGAAATACTGGCTAAATTACCCTTTATATATATATATATTATATATATATATATATATATACATGATGTATGTATCTAAATATATGAGTCCATCAATCTATAATAAATATATATTAAATCATACTACTCCATACAGCATTTTATGGGAATCTGAAATGTAAGATATACATATTTTTTTATATTATATATATATATATATATATATATATATATATATATATACAAATTTAGTCACTCTGTAAAAAGTAAACTAAAGTGGTTATATCTCCACAGGCAGAAATAATTATTTTTTCTAATAAAGGTCTAACAAGGCTAGAAACTAGTTAGTCTATCACATAGTGCTTCTTTCTTTTTTTTTTGTTTGGTCCTTGGAGAGATAAAACCTGTGGAATAAACCACTGTTTATTTTTTCACAGTGACACCTAAAGCTATAAGTTCATTTCAAAAAGCTTATTTTACACATCAAAATATGTGTGAATTTATGAGTGTCAGTGTGTGTGTGTGTGTGTGTGCACGTGCGCACATGTTAATGAAGCAAACATTGTCAATCAGTCAAGGAGCTCTATGGATTCCTTAAAAGTAGAACCACACACACACTCTCTCTCTCTCTTCATTTAAATGTTTAGATATTGCTGCTAAAAGAAAAGGGTTGAAAGGACACTAGAAGGACTTCCTGAATTAACTACTAATTATCAAAAAGAACGATGATGGGGATGGCGAACAACGTCAATGTCAAGGGGTCATGGCTGTGTGGTTTGCTTCACAACCACATGGTCCCAGGTTCAGTCCCACTGTATGGCACCTTGGGTAAGTGTCTTCTGGCTGATCAAAGCTTTCTCAGTGGATTTGGTAGACGGAAACTGAAAGAAACCTGTCATATAATATATATATATATATATATATATATATATATATATATATAAGAAGTGTGCGTGTGTGTGTATGTGTGGCTTTGTGTCTGTCCCCCAACACTGATTGACAACTGGTGTTGGTGTGTTTACATCCCCTTAACTTAGCAGTTAAGAAAACAGGTGAGGGGGCAGCAAGTGCAAATAATGAACCAGCTAAATCAGCAGTTCTCAGCTGGGATCCATTTAAGAATTTATGGGGGTCCATGCAAACAGAATAGTAAACTGGAGATCCATGGTAGTATTTTAGAGGTCCATAAAAAAATTCTACTTTAGATGTATTGCAAGAAACAACCTGGTTTCTTTCTCTAGTGTTTTACATAGTTCAGCCTACACAAGTGAATGTGTGAAGAACAAAAAAGAATTTTGAAAGAAGTACCTTTAAAATTAGTTTTTCAACATCAAATGGCTATAGGGGTCCACCATTATAAAATAGTAATCAAAAGGGTGTTTAGATATAAAAAAAAAAGGTCAAGAACCACTGAGCTAAATCACTCCCAGCAGAATTCCAAGCCAAAGAACAGAGTGGTGCATACTCTGAGGATTTTATTTACAATGCAAAAGAGACAGGGTTACACTGGAAGAATATGTCTTCAAGGACCTTTTGCTGCCATTGAAGAAAAGTCTGTATTAGGATTTAAAGCTGCCAAGGATAGACTAGCATTACTACTTGGTGGCATTGTATCAAGAGCACTGAAACTGAAGTTGATGTTGGTCTACTGCTTACAAAACAAACCGTCTTAGAAGGGTTACGTAAGTTACAATTACCTGTTGATTGGAAGTTGAATGATAAGATATAGATAGGTGATATAGGAATTGTTATTTGAACCAGTACACAAACCAATTTTTGCATTGCTGTGTACACCTTCTACACTGACAATGGCTTTCTATGAAAAGAAATTTTATGTTAGAGAATACTTCCAGCCATCTTCCAAATCTCGATGAATTTAAACAAAGCTTAAAGTAAACATAGCTTACATGCCTTCAAGTACAACATCTATTCTGCAGTAAATGGCCCCAGGGCATAACATCTCTCAAGGTATACTACTTGTAGAAATCTTTTCAGAAAATAATGTGTTAAATAAAACTGTGGTATGAATGTAAAAGATTACTGGTTGTCATTTAATATTTTAGATGCCATCTGTTTTATTGCTAATGTCCAGAAAAAGATCACAACAGATTGCTTAAATGTAGTTCTAAGGGAAGTTCTGAGTCATTGAATGACATTGAAGAATTTGGTTTGGCAGCAGAAAGGGATGCAATCGTACAAGAAGTTTCAAAATTTGCAGAAGAGACTGGATTGGATGTAGTTATGGAAGATGACATCTCAGAATTGATTTTTGATAAGAAAGATAAAAAGGAAAAAAAAAAGGGCCTTTCTACTGAAGAATTAGCAGACCTGACAGAACATCTCAACACATGAAGAGAAGAGGGGAAAAAAGAACAAAGATGGAATAGAGTGTGCAGTGAAGATAATAAAAAGTGACGTCCTTAAACGATTTCTTGTTAATGCTAACTCCTTGATGGAGGAATTTTGTGAAATGGACCATGACAGGAAACGATGTGATTTTTGTAAAGAGGAGTTTAAATGAAACTTTAACGCATAATTATGAAATCTTTAAAGAGAGAAAAAGAAGGGTATGACAAACAACTATGTTCAATGTTTTAAGAAGGCACACCACTCTCCTTGTAACCTGTTATCAATGGATGACCCTCAACTATGCTCATTATAGCATCATTAAAGTTATACCCTTAAATCAAAAGAGTTGTGATATAAAAACTGCATAATAGAAGTCGGCTCTGAGTTAGTGGGTGCACAACTTGTTAACAGCAGTTTTTAGTTATTCAGGTAATGATTTATAAATTTATTATTTATTTTATATATTAAAATGTCAAATTAATACTATATTCATTAGTAAAAGAAAACTTGTGGTAATAGTCGACTGAAGTTCACTTTACAACCATGTAGTTCCAGGTTCAGTCCTACTACACAGCACCTTGGACAAGGGTCTGGATAAACAATACCTTGTGAATGAATTTGGTGGATGGAAGCTATGTGTGTGCACATGCATTTGTGCATGTCTTTTCACCACTTGGAAACTAGTGTTGGTTTATTTACGTCTCCACAGTATAGTGGTTCAATCATAGTATAATGATAGAAAGCAGAGGCACAATGGCCCAGTGGTTGGGGCAGCGGACTCGCAGTCGTAGGACAGCAGTTTTTATTCCCAGACCGGGCATGGTGCTTATTGAGCGAAAACACCTACATGCATATATATAAGTATATGTACACACATACACACATATATATGCATATATGGGTATAGGACGTCACAAACCATAAACAACATGAAATACGAAAACAAAAGAGTTAGATACATAAACGAAAGAAACAAATGGAAAACAGGACAAGTAACATAAAGAACCACCCATCATCAGTTGTTGGCTGTCCATCTACTTCTCAGTTCGAGCTCTGAACGACAATATAAGTCTCTGAAGGGCAGTTGCTCCTGCAAACCAAAATAAAATTTGGGATTTGCAGAGGGTCAAAGTTGGTAACAAAAGCAGGACAGTGGAGACATACAAAGAAATCGAATGAAAACTAACATGGAGGGTCGTTAAGCCAGACGAAAGTAAAATAGGAAACAATGGAGAAATATTCTTTTTGACAAGAGGAAAGATAGAAGAGAGAGACAGATAGGATATATATATATATATATATATATATATATATATTTATATACAGTTGTAAGACTAACTTTCTCTTAATAAATGTCCTGAAAATTCCACGCAGCCTTGGCTTTGTTGTTTCATTGTATTTAACACACACACACATATATATACATATATATATATACATACACATATATATTCATATAAATATATACCCACATATACATGTATATATACTTATATATACATATACATACACACACATGTACATTTGTGAATTTAGGTATTAGCGATGACAATATTTTTAGTGCAGAAAACAAATTTTTGAAATGAAAATTTCATTTTACTCATATATATTTTATTTCATTTTTCCCCCCCTAATTTTTTTTTTTTTTTTTTTTCCACGGAGTGTTTGGGGAATATTTCACCAAAAGTAGTTTGATTTATGTGGTGTGTTTGGAATATGTAAGAACTTCACTACTCACAAGGAGAGAAAAAAAAAATACATATTTATATATAAGTTACCTAGTCTGTGAAGTACCTTATTACAAAAATTGAACTCATTACCAGTCTCACGAGAATTTTATCACTTTTAACTTGTTTACTTAAAGATCAAAATAATATGATGGTGTATATTTTTATAAAGGCTTGAAAATATGTATTTTTACTTTCCATTTATCATATCATTTCATTCTTTTCCTTTTCCTTTCTTATCTTTATTCTTTTTGTTTGTTTTTGTTTCATTTGCCTTGAGATTTGAAATTCCTTTAATTTTCAATATGTGTGTGTATATATATATATATATATATATATAATACATTATTTATATATTTATTTATTATTGGTTGCATTTCTTATTTAGTTCTTCAAACACTGAACTTTGTTTGGAAAGAATATATATATATTTTTTTTTAAATAGAAATTCTTAAAGAATTTTTTTTTTCACCTGTTTTCATCATTTTTTTTTTTATATTGTTGGTTGTATTTTTCACAACATTTTTATCTATATTTGTCTCTAGGATAGCCAAAACACAAATTTCATATTTCTTTCATCTGTAATTGAAAAGTTCAAGAGATTACCAGGTATTGCATAGCAACACTTTCATGTTATATTTTTTGATTTCTCATTCACTCACAGTCTTTCTATTTCCGTACTCACTTATACAGACATGTGTGGCTACGTCTAAGTGCATGATTTTATATATGTATGTATGTATATATATATATATACGTGTATGTAGTATATATATATATATATATATATATTATATATATATATATACATACATATATACACACAAACACACATAAATATTTCCATACACACACGCTATATATATATATATATACATACATATATTGTTTATAAATATGTGTGTTTATAAGCACACACACACATATCTACACACTCTCATAAATGTAGATGAATACATATATAACTATGTATTTATAAACACATATACACCAACATACACACACTACCATAAATATAGATGATAACATAACTTTTTACATATATATGTATATATATGTGTATATATATATATATATATTTGTGTGTGTGTATATATATATACACACATGTATATATATGTACACACACAAACACACACACATGTATACAGACATACAGACATAATATGAATACCTAATTGTAGATGTGTATATTTGTGTGTGTGTGTGTATAAATATGCACACAATACGCAACCCAGTTGGTTTTTGCATTTTATCCTCCTGGGTAGATAAAAATCAAGTACCACTCAAGAGCTGGATTTGATTTAATTGACTATAACCTACCCTGAGAAATAAAAAGTTGTGGCCTGGTATAGCAATGTATGTGTATGATTTTATGTAACTACTTATATAATTATACATATAAGGATAGATATATATTTCTCTCTTTATCTATCTATATATATATATATATATATATAAAATCACGTGTTTATTTGAAGACCAGAAACTCTCAAGACATGTGTATATAGGCAAGACTGTATGTAATTGTGTGTATGTTAGAACAAAAAACATATCTACAAATATGTATATTTCCTTGAATGTCTATACACAGACATAGGACACTAATATGGATCAGTGTCTCAGAAGACTACTTTACAACCAAATGAAACCAGTTTCTATGTTACTGATCAGCACCCAAAGCAAGGGGTTACCACCATAATGTAGGGTCAACCCATTCAATGACTTGTGAGTTAAATTTGGTAGATGGAAACTGTGATGAAGCCTGTAAACTTTGTGAGTGTGTTTGCATGTACATCCATGTAGTGTATAATGCCAAAAGCAAAATTTTAAAAAATGAATAAATTAAAACATTTGTGTATGAAACAAACAGCTTGTGTTATGTCTTGGCTGCTGCCCCTTAGCTTTCTCATCCACCTCCGAGATTGAAGAAATAAATACCAGACAAAGTACTGGAGCCTGATATTGTCTACAAAACACTTGTACCTGTTTCTTTATTACCCACAAGGGGCTAAACATAGAGGGGACAAACAAGGACAGACACACGGATTAAGTCGACTACATCGATCCCAGTGCGTAACTGGTACTTATTTAATCGACCCCGAAAGGATGAAAGGCAAAGTCGACCTCGGCGGAATTTGAACTCAGAACGTAATGGCAGACGAAATACAGCTACGCATTTCGCCCAGCGTGCTAACGTTTCTGCCAGCTCGCCTCCTTTTGTCTACAAAACACCATTAATGGGGAGAGCTCAAGTATGGCTACAGTCTAATGACAAACTATAAGCAGAATATGGAAACACACATACACAAACAGATTAGATGAATTTATGTCTGTATGAATACAAGTACAGAAGTTTAGTAACATGTCTCTATGTAAGCAGGAATATTCATTTGAATATATGTATAAATTAAATTGTTCATGCATATGGTTGAGCATTCCTTAGCATATGATTATCCACTGAATTTGATGATGATGATGATGATGATGATGATGATGATGATGATGTCTATCTGCTCTCTCTCTCCTTCAATTGTGGAGCCTTTGATGATTGGGTTGTACATCTCAGTTTATCTTCTCCAACAATCATGGATCCTTTGATTGCTGTGATTTTTAAAGAGCAGCTGCAACAGAGAATGCTGCCATAGCAATTCCTGGAGGATTGCAACCACCACTGTCTAAGCAACACCAACTGGGTATACCCTCATGAATCAGGAAACTACAGAAGTGGTAATATTTTACCATCAGACAAGTGTGGTACCACCACTGTCATAATAACAATCACCTGTCCGGAGATCCAAAATCCATGATCCACATTGCCTACATGATACCTACATAATTAAGCTTTATAATGGCATCTGAGTGCACTACCCCCCAGGGTTACAATTTTCATTATTATAGGTGCTCACATGGCTGTGTGGTAAGAAGTTTGCTTCACAACCACATGGTTACAGGATTAGTCCCACAGCATGGCCCCTTGGGGCAAGTATCTTCTACTATTGTCCTGAGGCAACCAAAGTCTTGTGAGGTGGAAACTGATACAAGCCTATCTCTCTCTCCTTCTCTTGTATTATATACAGCGGGACCGAATCTGGAATTGTGTGGTTGGGAAGCAAACTTGTGCCTATATATATGTGTGTGTGTGTATATATAATATATATATATATATATATATATCATCATCATCATCATCGTCGTTTAATGTCCGTTCTCCATGCTAGCATGGGTTGGACGGTTCGACTGGGGTTCTGGGAAGCCAGAAGGCTGCACCAGGCTCCAGTCTAATTTGGCAATGTTTCTACAGCTGGATGCCCTTCCTAACGCCATATACACGTGTGCATGCACAGACACAAAGATACAAAGACAGACATGCACACACTCACCACACACATACAACCTAGGTTTTACGGGATCACTATCAACAATGGACCGACACTATTTATCTTTAATTTTGCTTAATGATGTATAAATAACTCCAAACTAAAATTACAACTCAAGAAACATAAAACCACATCAGAGACACAAAGACATCAGTAGAAGACAAACAGAATTATGTTATGGTTTCTTCTTTTGTCTGTTTGTCCATGATATATTTGGTGGTTGCCTCTTTGGTACAACACTGATAGCGCAGTATATACCCAGTGCTCCAAATATTTCATAAACGGTGTCTGTCTCTTTTGCTTCCTGTCGGTAGTAAGTAATGCCTCTCTTCTCGCTACCATTGTCAATAGCACCTCCACCTCTCTCTATTGCAACATACAGTCCTTACATGCACACAATTATATATATGTGTGTGTGTGTGTGTGTATGTGTGTGTGTGTGTGTGTGTGTGTGTGGATTGCTAAACAACTGAGTTCACAAAATAAGGAAGAAAAATTATCCAATACTCAAAACTATGGTGCAACATAAAAGACACACCATGAGTTCTGCAGGAGGAGGAAGGGGAAGACAGGGGGGAGGAGGAGGTGGGGGAGGGCAGGGCAAGGAGGAGAAGGTGGGGGGACGACTGGGGGAGGATGTGGAGGAGGAGGAGGAGGAGGAGAAGGATGATGATGATGATGATGAGGAGGAGGGGAGGATGATGATGATGAGGAGGAGAATAAGAACACAAAGAAGGATGAAAAGAACAACAATAACAAGCTCGTCTATCCAATATGGATTCATGTAGCTGCATTCATATATAGTCATGAATGTATGTTGAGTTTTTAAGTTTGCGAAGGAGGAAGAGGAAGAGATGTAAGAGGAGCAGGAGGAGGGTGATAACAACGACAACAACAGCAATAAGCACCACCACCACCACCAACACCCAATATGGATCCATGTAGTGGCATGCATGTATATAGTCATAAACATGAATATGTGCTGAGTTTCAAGTTTGCTCCTTTGTGTTCTGCAGTCTTAACACATTCTTGAGTAAATACGAAAATGAATAAACATGTTCCTTAAGACATTGAACCAATGAATAAATACACCATTCAAGAAATGTTATTACCATTGTGTAAGAGTGGGAAGGAAGAGTTGGCATAACGGAACTTGATTCTCTCTGAGATTTTTGGCTTAGCTAGAGAGATATGATAGAGGTAAAGAGTAAGTGTATAACAAGGAATCTCGTAAGGAAAGGGAACAGAGTGGCTGTATATTAGTATTATACTGGAGGGCCCACATATTCAATA